>NC_057799.1:368874656-368876893 GCF_018294505.1 Triticum aestivum
GCCGCCGCCGCCCGTAGCCGCCGTCGCCGGAGCTCCGCCGCCCCTCGCCGGACCTCGCCGCCGCCGGAGGTAGCCACCCGCGCCGCCGTCGGTTTTCTTCGGAAAACCGTGGTTTTTTTTGGAAACCACGTTTTTTATGGATCGGTTTAGTTTTTTTCCGGTTTATTTATTTATTTTGCGAACGTTCGTCCGTACGTTTGTTTTAACGAACGGTTTTCGTCGTTTAACCGCAGACAGCGAACGTTCGTTCGTTAGTCTGTTCGTCAGTTTTTCTTTTTCTCGGATTTTTCACGATTATTTTTTATCGCGATTTCCGATCAGTTTTTCGTTTTAGTATAACTTTTCGCTCGTTTATCGGAATCAGACGATTCAAGCGCCTAGTGTTTCGTCTCGAAGCCCTCTTTCTGTTTAACCAACTCAAACAAGTTTTTGCTACTGTAAAATTTGACTTAGGTCCAGATTAGTAAAGGAAGCTTGTTTCTTTCGCCGTTTGAGTTTCGTTGCTTCGTTCGACTTGATTCTTTTTGCAAACCGGAGTTCTTAAGTTGAACTTTCTGGTTAGATCTTCTATTATGAGTTTTACCTGTGCACCCTTGCTTGACTGCTTATGTATGTATTGTTTGTTTACGATAGAGTACCCGGAGTGCGAAGCGTGCTACTACGAGTCTCTAGGTTTCACGGATCATCAACAAGGCAAGTAACACTTTGATCATACCTCTTTACCACCCAGTTTTATTGCATTAGATCAATCCTCAAACTATTGCATGATTAGGATCTGATTAAAATGTGGGTTTTGGGAAGTAGATGAGGTAGTACCTATTGCCCTGTTTATATCAAACCACTGGGAGTTACTTCTATGTTTGCTTATATTGCTATGCTATGCTCATAGACGTGGATTGGGTTTGAGAGTTTTCCATGACAGATGTGAGATTGTTAATTAATGGTTCAACTTAAGGTGGCTACTTTAATTTACATCTGGGTGGATTGAGGCACCTGGAGAACCCAGTGTTGCCTGTATTTTTGGATATCTCGGAGTACCCGTGTGATCATCCTATGGACCGCCACCCAGACTCAAAGGGATCATGAGATTATTCATGCTAGAAACTTCCGTGTGCAGCCACAAGCTATTATGGGCTCTAGCATAGTTGAGTAGGTTACATGACCTCTTGAAGAGGTGGGCTAGCAGATGTAGGGGAAAGTAGGTGTAACTGTCCACCCGGAGTAAAGAGTATTGTTTCTGAAGAGTTGTGCGGATTCTAAATGCAAGGAGATAGTTTATGAAGTCGGAGACAGAGTGTATCTTCGAATATCACCACTTCGAGGAGTGAAGCGCTTTGGGGTTAAGGGAAAGTTAGCGCCACGTTTTGTAGGACCATACAAAGTTTTGGAGCATATGGGAGAAGTTGCTTACAAGTTGAAATTACCCGAAGGATTGTCAGGAGTTCACAATGTGTTCCATGTTTCTCAGCTGAAGAAGTGCCACGCAGAGATGGCTGAGATACCACTGAGAGATACAGTGCCACTGGAAGCGATTTAGCTGGATAGCGATTTGACCTATGAGGAGAAACCAGTCAAGATTCTCGAATATGCCAGCCGAGTCACCCGCAACAAGGTTATCAAGTTTTGCAAAGTTTAGTGGAGTCACCATACCGAGGATGAAGCCACCTGGGAGCGAGAGGAAGATCTACGGAAGGACCACTCTCACCTATTTTCTAGCCAACCCGAATCTCGAGGGCGAGATTCATCTTAAGGGGGGTAGGTTTGTAACATCCCAAATTTTCAATTTGGAATGTTATACATTAGATCATCATGCATAACATATTTTATTGCATTTTGTTTTGCGATCCTAGAAATTCTACGCAACTCAAGGACCCACGGAGAGAGTTGGGGATTTCGTTATTTTCATATTTGGGTTTTCTCAAATTTTGACAATAGGATCATTTGTTTTAATTATTTTCTCTCCAAAAATATTTCATATCAAATATATGAGAGGGGATAATATGACTTCTCCAAAAATAATGAAATATTGGAGGAAAAATATTAAAAACAAATATTTTATTTTATTTGGATTTTATTTGATTTTATTTGAATTAGAAAAAATACGCGTTTTTCAAAATTGCATTTTAGGCCCAAATAAATGTTCATCTTGTCCGGCTTATTTCTAGAGGATGGGGAAAATTTATTTCGGGATTTTTGGAGTCCGTTTAGTATTTGTTTTCTTTCTTTTTCTGCACGTC
>NC_057799.1:368876903-368885619 GCF_018294505.1 Triticum aestivum
CCGCCGCCGCCCGTCCCGCCGCCGCCTGTAGCCGCCGTCGCCGGAGCTCCGCCCCTCGCCGGACCTCGCCGCCGCCGGAGGTAGCCACCCGCGCCGCCGCCGGTTTTCTTCGGAAAACCGTGGTTTTTTTTTTGGAAACCACGGTTTGTTTTTTTTATGGATCGGTTTAGTTTTTTTCCGGTTTATTTATTTATTTTGCGTACGTTCGTCCGTACGTTCGTTTTAACGAATGGTTTTCGTCGTTTAACCGCAGACAGCGAACGTTCGTTCATTAGCCTGTTCGTCAATTTTTCTTTTTCTCGGATTTTTCGCGATTATTTTCGATCGCGATTTCCGATCAGTTTTTCGTTTTAGTATAACTTTTCGCTCATTTATCGGAATCAGACGATTCAAGCGCCTAGTGTTTCGTATCGAAACCCTCTTTCTGTTTAACCAACTCAAACAAGTTTTTGCTACCGTAAAATTTGACTTAGGTCCAGATTAGTAAAGGAAGCTTGTTTCTTTCACCGTTTGAGTTCCGTTGCTTCGTTCGATTTGATTCTTTTTGCAAACCGGAGTTCTTAAGTTGAACTTTCTGGTTAGATCTTTTATTATGAGTTTTACCCGTGCACCCTTGCTTGACTGCTTATGTATGTATTGTTTGTTTACGATAGAGTACCCGGAGTGCAAAGCGTGCTACTACGAGTCTCTAGGTTTCACGGATCATCAGCAAGGCAAGTAACACTTTGATCATACCTCTTTACCACCCATTTTTATTGCATTAGATCAATCCTCAAACTATTGCATGATTAGGATCTGATTAAAATGTGGGTTTTGGGAAGTAGATGAGGTAGTACCTATTGCCCTGTTTATATCAAACCACTGGGAGTTACTTCTATGTTTGCTTATATTGCTATGCTATGCTCATAGACGTGGATTGGGTTTGAGAGTTTTCCATGACAGATGTGAGATTGTTAATTAATGGTTCAACTTAAGGTGGCTACTTTAATTTACATCTGGGTGGATTGAGGCACCTGGAGAACCCAGTGTTGCCTGTATTTTTGGATATCCCGGAGTACCCGTGTGATCATCCTATGGACCGCCACCCAGACTCAAAGGGATCATGAGATTATTCATGCTAGAAACTTCCGTGTGCAGCCACAAGCTATTATGGGCTCTAGCATAGTTGAGTAGGTTACATGACCTCTTGAAGAGGTGGGCTAGCAGATGTAGGGGAAAGTAGGTGTAACTGTCCACCCGGAGTAAAGAGTATTGTTTCTGAAAGACTGTCTCTCGGTCATCCGTTTCTCAAACACCATGTAGTGCGAGAAATCAAGCGGAGGCGATCGAGTCTTGTGGGGAAAAGTGCGCAAACCTCTGCAGAGTGTACAATCTAATCATGGTTAGCCGTGTCCCCGGTTATGGATATCTTTAGTATCTAGTTCTTGGATTATCATGTGAATCTCATCATCATGTTACTTAATTTAAATTGATTGGGTTAATCACGTTCTTAATTGGGATTGAGTTGGAGGTACCTTCTCAATGTTTAACAACCACCATGATAGTTAAATAAAATTTATTCCTTTGTGGTAGGGAAAATTTGGCTTTTCGCAAAACTGTAACCATAGAGCTTTCCACCAGCCAAACATGCATGTAGTGATAGCATTATTCTGTTCATTACTCTCTATGTGTTACATTGCCAGCATATTCCATGTGCTGACCCGTTTTCGGGCTGCAACGTATCATGTTGCAGACTTTTCAGACGACGAGTAAGGTGCCATAGGTCGTGGTCTTATACTCAGTGATGCCGTTGGAGTTGATCGACTCACTTTATCTTCCAAGCCTTCTGTTGTTATCGTTTTGAGATGGCCTTAAGCCGTATTTATTGTAATAAGTTCTCTTTTTGAGACATTCGATGTAATAAGTGTGTGATTGCTACTCTGTTATAAATCCTTCAAGTACTGTGCGTGTCAGCATTACCGATCCAGGGATGACACTAATGCACAGAGACTAGACTGTTTGAGGTCTGGTCGCTACAAAGATGGTATCAGAGCACACGCTGACTGTAGGACACGACCACTAAGCTAAAGCCCTAGATTACTACTCTCTTCTCATTTCTGACTCCTCTCCTCTCTTACACTCTTTTAGGATGGCGGATGCAAGGAACAAGTTCGCGCAACCGGATGAGGATACACCTTTTGGACGACACTTGAAGGAAGTTACTAAGTGCCTGAACATCGGAATACCAAGCTTCACTGGAACCTACAATGCCACACTACCAGAAGAGGAGCGCTGGATGATTCAAGTTCAAGTTCCAGGAAGGACGTTCATGCCAGTCACTGAGCCCATAGAGTTTTCCTTTGATGCACCAACCTGGAGTCTAGGAAAGAGCATGGCAGCCCACATCACCATGGGACGCATTGGAGAAGTGTACCACAATGATCTCAAGGATACTATCTATCAGATTTGTGGGCGCCGAGACGAGCAATGGGAGATGATCAGCACCAGGAAGGATAGATCTATTGCAGCTTTCATTCAGGAGTTAAACCAGCACATTCGTCGCTAGGAGAACCAGATGTGCGCAGACATGATTGAACTGAAGAAGGCAAAGACAAGGATCATGGAACTGGAGGAAGAACTCAAGGCTACACGTGATGGATATGAGGTGGAAATCGCAACACTGTTGGAGAAGAATGACGACCTGATAAAGAAGCTAGGAGTTTTCATGGGAGACCCAGCACCAGGAGGAGATGATGACGAATCTACTTGCCCGGAGAACTACATCATCATCGACGACACTGACTCGGACCCCAGTGATGATGATTGGGAGGATGAAGCCGGAGCAGATATCATGGAGTCTTCGACTGAGCAATTTTTCTAGTAGACCACCAAATTAGTAGTAGTATTCCACCACATATATAGTATAGTCCAAGCACTTTGTAACGATAGTTAGATCGATTGTATGCCTTGTTTGAATTGATTGGAGTGATATGATTGTGTTTGTCTCATGTGCATATGGGTAGTGTTTTCCCTCTAGACCTCATTCTATCCTATTTTCTCATCTTTTCTAAACCCATCAGATGCCTCTGAGACGCGACACCGGATTTGTTTTCCCACCGGAGATCACTCAATTGATTCAGCAGCAGAATGCCTTGATGCAAGTGCTAGTTTAGAACCAAGGCAACAACAATAACAACAACAACAACAACAACAACAACCCACCACCACCTGTTGATCACTTAGCCTGTTTTCTTAGGCTGAATCCGCCGGTGTTCTCCAGTAGCACCGAGCCGATTGTGGCAGATGATTAGCTCCGCAAGGTTGGAAGGGAGCTGACCACCGCAGGATGCACAGATGCGGAGAGAGTGCATTTTGCCGCACATCAGCTTGATGGACCCGCATCATCATGGTGGGAGAATTACACAGCCACTCACCCCATTGACACTGTCACATGGGACCAGTTTCAGCAAGCTTTCCGTACTGCCCACGTTTCAGCAGGAGCTATGGCCATGAAGAAGCGGGAGTTTCGCAACTTATGCCAAGGAGGACGTACCGTTGGCCAGTACGTGGAGGATTTCAGTAAGTTAGCACGTTATGCCCTAGATGACATTGCTACAGATGCAGCTAAGCAGGAGAAGTTTCTGGAAGGACTAAATGATGAGCTGAGCATGCAGTTGATGGTGGCAACTTTTAACAACTACCAGGAGTTGGTAGATAGAGCTCTCATGATTGAAGGGAAGCAGCAGCAGATTGAGAGTCGTAAGAGGAAGTATGGACAAGGAAAGTACAGTACAGGAGCTCACCAGAAGCCTCGTTTTACCCCGAACTCGGGAGGACACCTTTAGCATAACCATGGAGGTCACAATCACAATGGAGGGAGCTCGCACAATCATAGTGGCCCCAAGAATGGCAATGGGAACGGAGGTAGCAACGGACAGAACCGTACCAACCCATCAACCCCAGCCAAGAGGGATCTAAGTCACGTTACTTGTTTCAAGTGCCAGAAGACTGGACATTATGCCACTGATTGTCCGGAAGCTAAGAATGGAAATGGCAATGGAAGCCTGGGGAAGAAGCCGAACCCTTTCAATAGAGGACAAGTGAACCACGTTAATGTGGAGGAGGTTGAAGCACAGCCTGATGCAGTAATAGGTAAGTTTTTGGTTAAGTCATTTACTGCAATCGTTCATTTTGATACTGGTGCATCGCATTCATACATATCAAGGGGATTTGTGGATAAGTTTAAGTTGCCCACCAAAGTTCTTAGAACACCTATGTTAGTAACCTCGCCAGGAGCAGAGTATATGGCAAGCCAAGTATGTTTTCAGATGCCATTGGCCATAGGTAGGCATGTTTTCCCCTCAGACCTAATAGTTTTGGAGTCGCAAGGTTTGGATGTGATTTTGGGAATGGATTGGCTATCGATGTATGGAGGAAACATCGATTGCACCAGTAAGACGATTTTGCTTACTACCCCAGAAGGAAGAAGGATTAAGTATGTATCCCGGCATGTGCCGAAGAGGACTCAAGTGAATTCCTTATCAGGAGTTGTACAGGAGGAAGTGCCTGTGGTGAAGGATTTCCCTGACGTATTTCCAGAGGAGTTGCCAGGCATGCCACCGGATAGAGACATCGAGTTTTGATTGAGCTTTTGCCAGGCACTGGGCCAATATCTAAGAGACCGTACAGGATGCCCGCTAAGGATTTGGAAGAAATTAAGAAGCAGATTAAGGAGTTACTGGATAAAGGATATATTCGCCCAAGTTCGTCACCTTGGGGATCACCCGTACTTCTAGTGGAGAAGAAAGATGGATCGTTGAGGATGGTTGTTAATTATCGTGGATTGAATGAAGTAACAATCAAGAACAAGTACCCACTGCCGATGATCAATGATCTGTTTGACCGACTACAAGGAGCTAAATTATTTTCCAAGATTGATTTGCGATCAGGATACCACCAGTTGAAGATTCGAGAGCAGGATATACCCAAGACAGCTTTTACCACAAGGTATGGGCTATATGAGTACACCGTTATGTCATTTCGCCTGACTAACGCACCCGCCTATTTCATGAACATGATGAACAAAGTGTTTATGGAGTTTTTGGATAAGTTCGTCATAGTGTTCATTGATGATATTCTGGTCTATTCGAAGAATGAAGAAGAGCATAAGGAGCATTTGCGTTTGGTACTTGGAAAGCTCAGAGAACATCAGTTATATGCCAAGTTCAGCAAGTGCGAGTTTTGGTTAAAGGAAGTTGGATTCCTTGGACATGTTATATCCGGAGAAGGAATAGCAGTAGATCCCACCAAGGTTAACACTGTGACAAATTGGGAGTCACCCACGACAATTGGAGAAATCCGGAGTTTTCTTGGACTCGCAGGATATTACCGGAGATTCATCGAGAATTTCTCGAAGATTGCAAAGCCTATGACGGAGTTGTTGAAGAAGGACACCAAATTCAATTGGACTGAGGAATGTGAGGCTAGTTTCCAGGAGTTGAAGAAACGTTTGGTTACAGCGCCAGTGTTGATTCTGCCAGATCAACGCAAGGATTATGAAGTATATTGTGAAGCTTCTCGTCGAGGACTTGGAGCAGTGCTAATGCAGGAGGGAAGAGTTGTTTCATATGCCTCACGACAGCTTAAACCCCATGAGTTGAATTATGCTACACATGACTTGGAGTTAGCAGCCGTAGTGCATGCGTTGAAGACATGGAGACATTTTCTCATCGGAAAGCATTGTGAGGTGTAAACGGATCACAAGAGTTTGAAGTACATTTTCACGCAGAAGGAGTTGAATCTCAGGCAAAGGAGATGGTTGGAGCTCGTTAAGGATTATGATATGAGATTGCATTATCACCCAGGGAAGGCTAACGTAGTAGCCGATGCGTTGAGCCGCAAGAGCCATGTCAACACACTCATGACCGGAGAGTTACCCAAGGAGTTAGCACAGGATCTTCGCGAACTATGTTTGGAAATAGTTCCGAGAGGCTATGTAGCAGCATTGGAGATTCAGTCTACTTTGATGGATAAGATCAGAGAAGCTCAGAAGACAGATAAGGAAATTGCCGAGATAAAGGAAAGGATGAGTAAAGGAAAAGCCAAGGGATTTCGTGAGGATGAGCATGATACCTTATGGCTTGAGGACCGCGTTTATGTGCCCAATGATCCGGAGATCAGGAAGTTGATCTTGCAAGAGGCCCATGATTCACCATATTCGATTCACCCAGGAAATACCAAGATGTACCTGGATTTAAAGGACACTTTCTGGTGGACCGGAATGAAGAAGGATATTGCGGAGTATGTAGCAGTTTGTGATGTATGTCAGAGAGTAAAGGCAGAGCATCAGAAGCCAGCAGGATTGCTACAACCATTGCCGATACCCGAATGGAAGTGGGATAAGCTAGGCATGGATTTTATCACAGGATTGCCTAGGACTCGTTCAGGCTATGACTCGATATGGGTTGTAGTCCATCGTTTGACGAAGGTAGCTCATTTCATCCCAGTAAAGACCACTTATACAAGTGCTAAGTTGGCAAAGATATACATGACCAGGATTGTATGTCTGCATGGAGTTCCGAGGACCATTGTATCAGATAGAGGAACCCAGTTTACTTCAAAGTTTTGGAATCAATTGCAAGAAACTTTGGGTACCAGGCTAGAGTTCAGTACAGCAGTACAGCCTTTCATCCACAGACAGACGGACAGACCAAGAGAGTCAATCAGATTTTGGAGGACATGCTGAGAGCTTGTGCGCTAGATTATGGATCTAGTTGGGACGACAATTTGCCGTATGCAGAGTTCTCTTACAACAACATTTATCAATCCAGTTTGAAGATGGCCCCTTTCGAAGCTCTGTACGGAAGGAGGTGCAGGACATCGTTGTTGTGGAATGAAGTTGGAGACCGCCAGTTGTTTGGACCAGATTTGATTAAAGAGTCTGAACAGAAGGTGAAGTTGATTCGCGATAGGCTCAAGGTAGCCCAGTCCAGGCAGAAGAGTTGTGCGGATTCTAAATGCAAGGAGATAGTTTATGAAGTCGGAGACAGAGTGTATCTTCGAATATCACCACTTCGAGGAGTGAAGCGCTTTGGGGTTAAGGGAAAGTTAGCGCCACGTTTTGTAGGACCATACAAAGTTTTGGAGCATATGGGAGAAGTTGCTTACAAGTTGAAATTACCCGAAGGATTGTCAGGAGTTCACAATGTGTTCCATGTTTCTCAGCTGAAGAAGTGCCACGCAGAGATGGCTGAGATACCACTGAGAGATACAGTGCCACTGGAAGCGATTTAGTTGGATAGCGATTTGACCTATGAGGAGAAACCAGTCAAGATTCTCGAATATGCCAGCCGAGTCACCCGCAACAAGGTTATCAAGTTTTGCAAAGTTTAGTGGAGTCACCATACCGAGGATGAAGCCACCTGGGAGCGAGAGGAAGATCTACGGAAGGACCACTCTCACCTATTTTCTAGCCAACCCGAATCTCGAGGGCGAGATTCATCTTAAGGGGGGTAGGTTTGTAACATCCCAAATTTTCAATTTGGAATGTTATACATTAGATCATCATGCATAACATATTTTATTGCATTTTGTTTTGCGATCCTAGAAATTCTACGCAACTCAAGGACCCACGGAGAGAGTTGGGGATTTCGTTATTTTCATATTTGGGTTTTCTCAAATTTTGACAATAGGATCATTTGTTTTAATTATTTTCTCTCCAAAAATATTTCATATCAAATATATGAGAGGGGATAATATGACTTCTCCAAAAATAATGAAATATTGGAGGAAAAATATTAAAAACAAATATTTTATTTTATTTGGATTTTATTTGATTTTATTTGAATTAGAAAAAATACGCGTTTTTCAAAATTGCATTTTAGGCCCAAATAAATGTTCATCTTGTCCGGCTTATTTCTAGAGGATGGGGAAAATTTATTTCGGGATTTTTGGAGTCCGTTTAGTATTTGTTTTCTTTCTTTTTCTGCACGTCCGAAAAAAAACCGAACCGACCTACCGGGCCGTGTCCGGCTAGGACTCTGGCCCGGCCGGCCTTTATAATCCGGGAGGCCAAGCCCCGCAGCCCAGCCCGAGCCGCCGTCGCCCGCCCCGCGAAACCCTAGCCGCCGCCGCCGCCCGTCCCGCCGCCGCCTGTAGCCGCCGTCGCCGGAGCTCCGCCCCTCGCCGGACCTCGCCGCCGCCGGAGGTAGCCACCCGCGCCGCCGCCGGTTTTCTTCGGAAAACCGTGGTTTTTTTTTTGGAAACCACGGTTTGTTTTTTTTATGGATCGGTTTAGTTTTTTTCCGGTTTATTTATTTATTTTGCGTACGTTCGTCCGTACGTTCGTTTTAACGAATGGTTTTCGTCGTTTAACCGCAGACAGCGAACGTTCGTTCATTAGCCTGTTCGTCAATTTTTCTTTTTCTCGGATTTTTCGCGATTATTTTCGATCGCGATTTCCGATCAGTTTTTCGTTTTAGTATAACTTTTCGCTCATTTATCGGAATCAGACGATTCAAGCGCCTAGTGTTTCGTATCGAAACCCTCTTTCTGTTTAACCAACTCAAACAAGTTTTTGCTACCGTAAAATTTGACTTAGGTCCAGATTAGTAAAGGAAGCTTGTTTCTTTCACCGTTTGAGTTCCGTTGCTTCGTTCGATTTGATTCTTTTTGCAAACCGGAGTTCTTAAGTTGAACTTTCTGGTTAGATCTTTTATTATGAGTTTTACCCGTGCAC
>NC_057799.1:368885779-368953756 GCF_018294505.1 Triticum aestivum
ATCCGTTTCTCAAACACCATGTAGTGCGAGAAATCAAGCGGAGGCGATCGAGTCTTGTGGGGAAAAGTGCGCAAACCTCTGCAGAGTGTACAATCTAATCATGGTTAGCCGTGTCCCCGGTTATGGACATCTTGAGTATCTAGTTCTTGGATTATCATGTGAATCTCATCATCATGTTACTTAATTTAATTTGATTGGGTTAATCACGTTCTTAATTGGGATTGAGTTGGAGGTACCTTCTCAATGTTTAACAACCACCATGATAGTTAAATAAAATTTATTCCTTTGTGGTAGGGAAAAATTGGCTTTTCGCAAAACTGTAACCATAGAGCTTTCCACCAGCCAAACATGCATGTAGTGATAGCATTATTCTGTTCATTACTCTCTATGTGTTACATTGCCAGCATATTCCATGTGCTGACCCGTTTTCGGGCTGCAACGTATCATGTCGCAGACTTTTCAGACGACGAGTAAGGTGCCATAGGTCGTGGTCTTATACTCAGTGATGTCGTTGGAGTTGATGGACTCACTTTATCTTCCAAGCCTTCCGCTGTTATCGTTTTCAGATGGCCTTAAGCCGTATTTATTGTAATAAGTTCTCTTTTTGAGACATTCGATGTAATAAGTGTGTGATTGCTACTCTGTTATAAATCCTTCAAGTACTGTGCGTGTCAGCATTACTGATCCAGGGATAACACTGATGCACAGAGACTAGACTGTTTGAGGTCTGGTCTCTACACCCGGTATCGTATCACCTCCACTATCTTTGCCTTTATCTATTTTAGTTCGGTCTTTAGTTATCCTTTGATTTAGTTGAATAAGAGTTTAGTTCGATCCTTTCTTTTTGAGTGATTTCTTAATGATCTATCTATCTATGCAATCGCGTGCGAGATATGTAATAAACAGTAGTTTGAGTTTTGTTTCTTTACTCTTTTGTTTCAATAAAAAGAAAGGAAAATAAATGAAAAAGATATATGCTAATCTTATGGTAAGTAATGATATCACATAAGGAAAAGTATAAGTGGTAAAATTTATTGGAGATTGACAAACATAGCATTGGTCAATGATGCAATTCATAAAAGAATTAGTAAGGGAAGAGAAGATTCACATGCAAATACACTATCATGGACATCTTTTATGATTGTGAGCCCCCATTAAATATTATGTGTCAAAATTGTTGACATTGGACAAGGAAGACAACATAATGGTTTATGTTTGTTCATATTCACATAGAATATATATTGTCATAGATCCTTGAACATGTGGTGCTTGCTCAGTATCTTTGCTAGCCAAAAACTCCACACTAAGTAGAGATACTACTTGTGCATCCAAAAACCGTAAACCCGAAATCTTATTTTGAGAGTCCACCATACCTACCTATGGATTGAGTAAGATCCTTCAAGTAAATTGTCATCGGTGCAATAAGGCAATAAAAATTGCTTCTAAATGTGTTGGATCATTTAGTGTAAGAGAAAATTGAGCGTTGTACGAACTTGTGATGGCAAAGTAATAAAAGCGAGAGACTGCATAATAAAGGTTGCTATCATAAGGGCAATATAACGTGACATTCTTTTGAATTAAGGGATTTGGCATACAAACAAAAAGCACATGGCAACCTTTGCATCCCTCTGCGAAGGGCCTATCTTTTACTTTTATGCATTTACTTTTATATAAGAGTCAAAGTATTCTTCCCTATTCCTTTTTATTTTCTATTTTTGCAAGAAGCATGTGGTGAGGAAAGATCTAGGCACATATATCCAGTTGGATATGGGTGGGCATGAGTTATTATTGTTGACATCACCCTTGAGGTGAATACGCTGGGAGGCAAAACTATAAGCCCCTATCTTTCTATGTGTCCGGTTGAAACTTTTTATTCATGGGTATGTTGTGAGTGTTAGCAATCATAGAAGGTTAAATGATGGTTGAGTATGTGGACTTGCCTAAGGGCTCCGATACGTGACCCTTCCTGAAAATATGATGAATTATAGTTGCAAAGTTGACTGAGAACATAGTTTGTTGGTTTTCAATAAGGTTTATGCTTTATACTTCAATGTTGTGATGAATTGTTACTAGTTCATGAGAAGTTATATGATAAAAGTTGTGTGATAAAGTTTTATGTTAAAGTTCTTTGCTGTTATAATAATAAGCATGATGCTTCTATGTCCATATTTTGTTTTTATCGACACCTTTCTCTCTAAGCATGTGGGCATGTTTTTCGATTTCAGTTTTTCTCTTGGGGACAAGCGAGGTCTAAGCTTGGGGGAGTTGATACGTCCATTTTGCATCATGTTTTTGTACTATTTATAATGCTTTTATGCATAATAATTCTTTATGGAGTAATTCTAATGCTTTTTCTCTCATAATATGCAAGGTTTA
This sequence comes from Triticum aestivum, assembly GCF_018294505.1. NCBI lineage: Eukaryota > Viridiplantae > Streptophyta > Magnoliopsida > Poales > Poaceae > Triticum > Triticum aestivum. The sequence goes on from NC_057799.1 coordinate 368,888,156, forward strand.
CACAAAGAGGGAGAATGCCAGCAACTGGAATTCTGGACCTAAAAAAGCTACGTCAGACTTACCTATTCTGCTCATCTCCAAATGAGCTGAAAATTTATGGAGTATTGTTTTGGAATATAAAAAAACTACTGGAGCAAATAACTACCGGAGGGGGCCACCCTGGTGAGCACAAGACACTAGGGCGCGCCTGGGCCCCCAGGCGCACTCTGGTGGGTTGTGCCTTCCTCGGCCCGCTTCTAGTGCCCATCTTCTTAGGGCATTTTGACATAGAAAAAATCAGAGGGGGACTTTTGGGACGAAGCACCGCCGTCTCGAGGCGGAACTTGGGTAGGAGCACTTTTGCCATCCAGTGGAGTGATTCCGCCGAGGGAACTTCCCTCCCGGAGGGGGAAATCATCGTCATCGTCATCACCAACAACCCTCTCATCTTTGGGAGGGCCATCTCCATCGACATCTTCAACAACACCATCTCCTCTCAAACCCTAGTTCATCTCTTGTGTTCAATCTTTGTGCCAGAACCTCAGATTGGTACCTGCGGGTGACTAGTAGTGTTGATTACTATATGGTTTATTTGGTAGAAGATTATATGTTCAGATCCACTATGCTATTTAATACCCCTCTGATCTTGAGCATGATTGTTATCTGTGTGTAGTTACTTTTGTTCTTGAGGTTACGGGAGAAGTTGATACGTCTTCAACGTATCTATAATTTTTGATTGTTCCATGCTATTATATTATCCATCTAGGATGTTTTATATGCATTTATATGCTATTTTATATGATTTTTGGGACTAACCTATTAACCTAGAGCCCAGTGCCAGTTTCTGTTTTTTTCCTTGTTCTTGAGTATCGCAGAAAAGGAAAACCAAACGGAGTCCAATTGACCTGAAACTTCACGGAACTTATTTTTGGACCAGAAGAAGCCCACGGAGCATCGGAGATGGACCAGAAGAGTCCCGGGCTGCCCACGATGGTGGGAGGCACGCCCACCCCCTGGGCGCGCCCCCCTGCCTCGTGGACAGCCCGGAGACCCCCCTGACCTGTTCTCGGCGCCAAAACCTCATATATATATATATATATATATATATATATATATATATATACAGAAACCCCCAGAACATAACCTAGATCGGGAGTTCCACCGCTGCAAGCCTCAGTAGCCACCGAAAACCAATCTAGACCCGTTTTGGCACCCTGCCGAAGGGGGGAATCCCTCTCCGGTGGCCATCTTCATCATCCCGGCGCTCTCCATGACGAGGAGGGAGTAGTTCACCCTCGGGGCTGAGGGTATGTACCAGTAGCTATGTGTTTGATCTCTCTCTCTCTCATGTTCTTGATTTGGCACGATCTTGATGTATCGCGAGCTTTGCTATTATAGTTGGATCTTATGATGTTTCTCCCCCTCTACTCTCTTGTAATGGATTGAGTTTTCCCTTTGAAGTTATCTTATCGGATTGAGTCTTTAAGGATTTGAGAACACTTGATGTATGTCTTGCATGTGCTTATCTATGGTGACAATGGGATATTCACGTGATCCACTTGATGTATGTTTTGGTGATCAACTTGCGGGTTCCGTAACATTGTGAACTTATGCATAGGGGTTGGCACACGTTTTCGTCTTGACTCTCCGGTAGAAACTTTGGGGCACTCTTTGAAGTTCTTTGTGTTGGTTGAATAGATGAATCTGAGATTGTGTGATGCATATCGTATAATCATACCCACGGATACTTGAGGTGACATTGGAGTATCTAGGTGACATTAGGGTTTTGGTTGATTTGTATCTTAAGGTGTTATTCTAGTACAAACTCTATGATAGATCGAACGAAAAGAATAGCTTCATGTTATTTTACTACGGACTCTTGAATAGATTGATCAGAAAGAATAACTTTGAGGTGGTTTCGTGCCCTACCATAATCTCTTCGTTTGTTCTCCGCTATTAGTGACTTTGGAGTGACTCTTTGTTGCATGTTGAGGGATTGTTATATGATCTAATTATGCTATTATTGTTGAGAGAACTTGCACTAGTGAAAGTATGAACCTTAGGCCTTGTTTCAACGCATTGCAATACCGTTTGTGCTCAATTTTATCATTAGTTACCTAGCTGTTTTTATATTTTCAGATTACAAATACCTATATCTACCATCCATATTGCACTTGTATCACCATCTCTTCGCCGAACTAGTGCACCTATACAATTTACCATTGTATTGGGTGTGTTGGGGACACAAGAGACTCTTTGTTATTTGGTTGTGGGGTTGCTTGAGAGAGACCATCTTCATCCTACGCCTCCCACAGATTGATAAACCTTAGGTCATCCACTTGAGGGAAATTTTCTACTGTCCTACAAACCTCTGGACTTGGAGGCCCAACAACATCTACAAGAAGAAGGTTGCGTAGTAGACATCAAGCTCTTTTATGGCGCCGTTGCCGGGGAGGTGAGTGCTTGAAGGTATATCTTTAGATCTTGCAATCGAATCTTTTTGTTTCTTGTTTTATCACTAGTTTAGTCTATAAAAGAAAACTACAAAAAATGGAATTAAGTGTGCCTCATATGCTTCATCTTTTTAATGTCTTTCGTGAAAATTATGGGAAGGAAAATTGTGCTCAAGTACTAGAAGAAGAATTACATAGAATGCTTGGCATAAATATGCGAATGATGAGCATGATTGCAATGTTGTTAGTATGGATTCTATGAATACCCATGATGCTAATGATATGCAAAGCCGCAAGCTTGGGGATGCTATGTTTGATGAAGATGATATGTTTAGTCCCCCAAGTTTTGATGAGCAAATTTATTATGATGAAAGCATGCCTCCTATTTATGATGATTATTGTGATGACACGTATGCTATGAACAATAAAGATAACCATGAAACTTGTCATCATGATTTTAATTTTAAATTAGATTATGCTTCACATGATAGTTATTTTGTTGAGTTTGCTCCCACTACTATTCATGAGAACAAATTTGCTTTTGTGGAGAGTAATAAAATTTCTATGCTTGTAGATCATGAAAAGAATGCTATATGTCCTGGTTATATTTTTGAATTCATTCATGATGCTACTGAAAATTATTATGAGGGAGGAACATATGCTTGTAGGAATTGCAATAATATCAAGTTTCCTCTCTATGTGCTTAAAGTTTTGAAGTTATGCTTGTTTTGCCTTCCTATGCTAGTTGATTACTGTTCCCATAAGTTGTTTGCTTACAAAATACCTAGGCATAGGAAGTGGGTTAGGCTTAAATGTGCTAGTCATATTGTTCATGATGCTCTCTGTATGTTTCAATTCTTATCTTTTATGTGAGCATCATTGAAATCATCATGCCTAGCTAGGGGCGTAAAACGATAGCGCTTGTTGGGAGGCAGCACAATTTTATTTTTGTTCCTTTCTTTTTGTTCCTGTTTAGTAGTAAATATTTCATCTAGCCTCTGTTTAGATGTGGTTTTATGTTTTAATTAGTGTTTGTGCCAAGTAGAACCTTTGGGAAGACTTGGGTGAAGTCTATGCGATCTTGCTGTAAAAAACAGAAACTTTGCGCTCACGAGTTTAGCTGTCATTTTTTACAGAAGAGTGCTTTTAAGTTGATTCTTTTTTCAGAAGATTAATAGACAAATTCCTCAGGTACACCAACTTATTTCAGAATTTTTGGAGTTCCATAAGTATACGTTTGATACAGATTACTACAGACTGTTCTGTTTTTGACATATTCTGTTTTCTATGTGTTGTTTGCTTATTTTGATGAATCTATGAGTAGTATCCGAGGGTATGAACCATAGAGAAGTTGTAATACATTAGATATTACACCAATATGAATTTAGAATGAGTTCACAACATTACCTAAGTGCTGATTTATTTTCTTATACTAACGGAGCTTACGAGTTTTCTGTTAAGTTTTGTGTTGTGAAGTTTTCAAGTTTTGGGTAAAGATTCGATGGACTATGGAATAAGGAGTGGCAAGAGCCTAAGCTTGGGCATGCCCAAGGCACCCCAAGGTAATATTAAAGGACAACCAAGAGCCTAAGCTTGGGGATGCCCCGGATGGAATCCCCTCTTTCGTCTTCGTTCATCGGTAACTTTCCTTTGAGCTATATTTTTATTCACCACATGATATGTGTTTTGCTTGGAGCGTCATTTTATTTTCTTTTGTTTTGCTTGTTGTTTGAATAAAATACCAAGATCTGAAATTCTTAAATGTTAGAGAGTATTCACATTGGTGCATAATTATTCGACTACTCATTGATCTTCACTTATATCTTTCGGAGTAGTTTGTCATTTGCTCTAGTGCTTCACTTATATCTTTTTAGAGCACGGCGGTGGTTTTATTTTGAAGAAATATATGAAATCTCATGCTTCACTTATATTATTTTGAGAGTCTTAAACAGCATGGTAATTTTCTTAGGTTATGAATTTAGTCCTAATATAATAGGCATCCAAGAGGTATATAATAAAAAATCTCATATGAAGTGCATTGAATACTATGAGAAGTTTGATTCCTTATGATTGTTTTGAGATATGAAGATGGTGATATTAGAGTCATGCTAGTGGAGTAGTTGTGAATTTGATAGATACTTGTGTTAAAGTTTGTGATTCCCGTAGCATGCACGTATGGTGAACCGTTATGTGATGAAGTCGGAGCATGATTTATTTTTTGATTGTCTTCCTTATGAGTGGCGGTCGGGGACGAGCGATGGTCTTTTCCTACCAATCTATCCCCCTAGGAGCATGCGCGTAGTACTTTGTTTTGATAACTGATAGATTTTTGCAATAAGTATGTGAGTTCTTTATGACTAATGTTGAGTCCATGGATTATACGCACTCTCACCCTTCCACCATTGCTAGCCTCTCTTGTGCCGCACAACTCTCGCCGGTACCATAAACCCACCATATACCTTCCTCAAAACAGCCACCATACCTACCTATTATGGCATTTCCATAGCCATTCCGAGATATATTGCCATGCAACTTTCCACCGTTCCGTTTATTATGACACGCTTCATCATTGTCATATCGCTTTGCATGATCATGTAGTTGATATCGTATTTGTGGCAAAGCCACCTTTATAATTCTTTCATACATGTCACTCTTGATTCATTGCATATCCCGGTACGCCGCTGGAGGCATTCACATAGAGTCATATTTTGTTCCAAGTATTGAGTTGTAATTCTTGAGTTGTAAGTAAATAAAAGTGTGATGATCATCATTATTAGAGCATTGTCCCAAGTGAGGAAAGGATTATGGAGACTATGATTCCCCCACAAGTCGGGATGAGACTCCGGACTAAAAAAAGAAAGAAAGAAAAGAGGCCATAAAAAAGAGAGAAGGGACAATGTTACTATCCTTTTACCACACTTGTGCTTCAAAGTGGCACCATGATCTTCATGATAGAGTCTCGTATATTGTCACTTTCATATACTAGTGGGAACTTTACATTATAGAACTTGGCTTGTATATTCCAATGATGGGCTTCCTCAAAATGCCCTAGGTCTTCGTGAGCAAGCGAGTTGGATGCACACCCACTTAGTTTCTTTTTGAGCTTTCATACACTTATAGCTCTAGTGCATCCGTTGCATGGTAATCCCTACTCACTCACATTGATATCTGTTGATGGGCAACTTCATAGCCACTAATACGCCTAGTTGATGTGAGACTATCTTCTTCCTCTTTTTGTCTTCTCCAAAACCACCATTCTATTCCACCTATATGAAGGGGAACGCGACAGAAAACAAAAAATTTCCGACCTACGCACCAGCCCAGGACCACTATGGAGACTACATACATGGTTTGATCTTTTTCGTTACCGACTCGTAGCGCAGCGGGAAGTAGAGTCGATGACGATCGGCGGTGCAGATCCCCGCAGCTAGGATTTACAACCTCCCAACCGCGAGGATGTATACCCTCATCTACTCCTCAGACAGCCCTCCGGGAGGCGGTCGAACAGCCCCCCGGACGGTGTCGCGGACAGCCCTTCGGGAGGACCTTCGAAACTCGAACGGTCACTCGGACAGCCCTTCGGGAGGACCTTCGAAACTCGGACGGTCACACGGACAGCCCTTCGGGAGGCACTCACGAACTAAGACCGAAACTACGATCTCTCTACAGAGTTGCACACATACGGTGTCATCTATCCGGCAGGGCTTCGCCGTCCAGAACTAGTTCCTGCCGGAACCCAGACAGCCTTCCGGCTCTACGAAACTCTTTTCGTGGGAGGGAGAGAAGAAGCCAGATAATGCATGGCATGTGTATGAGAGCAAGGGATGAGTGTGGAGGGCTGCCCCTCCACCTCTATTTATAGGAAATCCCAAGGGGGTAGGGTAGTTTCACAAAAAACCCAAAATGCACATGAATGAAGTCCTTCCACAAGGACCTAGGAGTGAAACCAAGGAACAAGAGGGTCCCCAAGGGGGGATACCCCATGTGGCCGGCCACACCCCCATGAGGGGCCCAAAAAATGGCTCCTATCCATCCATGTCATCCCCAAGATCTTTTGGAGCAAAGCCCCAAAAGGTGGCTTTCCATAAAGTAACCATAAAGCTGATTTTCACTATTCACGACGACATTTTTCAGCGTCTGATCGAACTGAAAATATTTATGTGGGCTAAGAACATTTCCAGTACCCACTAAAATGATTTTCAACGCGTTCCGAAACAATTCCGGTTTTAGTGATTTTCATCTGCGAAACGCATCTGAAGTGGCTCCGGCAGCTCCGGAACATTTTCGGTTTTTATCTCAGAAAATTCCAAAAAGCTTCCAGAATGATTCTGGCATCCTCCAAGAATTATCAGGCATGTGCCGAAACCAATTTGACTTAATGGTGTATCCCGAAACAACTTTTTGGTATCATCGAAACTTATCCGATGACCTCTCTCTGCGGTACGATTCCGCTGTCCGAAACTTTTTCGGTGATTTTCTCTCAGACTCCCTGTCTAGTATTCAGCAGATAGATGACCCTTAAGCGTGTGACCCTATAGGTTCGGTGAAGTATAGACATGACCCGGAACCCCTTCCGATCAATGATCAACATCGGAGCCGTGGACACCCATATTGACCCCTATACCCACACGAATAAATATTCGAGTGAACGTCCAGTTGTCGTGTGCTATTCCTGTTGCTTCGCGATATGTTACAAATACCCGAGGTGAGACATGCTGGCATTCCCGTGGATCAACAACTTGTCCACTATGCTAGTTACCTCATTACCGGTATTGTTCTCTTTTCTCGTTATCGTGTTCTGGCATCCCCGTGATCAAATCACAAAGTGTCTGGCCAGACGATGATGGATACCGTAACACCGAGAGGGCCCAGAGATATCTCTCCATCGTCGGAGGAGCAAATCCCAATCTTGAGCTATCAAGTTACTTGACACACTTTTCCATGAACCCGTAAGCCGCCGTAATAGCCACCCATTTACGGATGACGTTTAACAAACCCCAAAGTTCATGAAGCAAGCATGAAGAAACTCGATACTCTCATGGTCTAAGGAATCATGCAAACGTTAACCATCTCTGTGTTATGTACCAATAAACTTGTGACGAATGAATCTCATAGCATAACATCAATCCGGGTCGATTCAACACAAATGTTCTCTTAACATTGTGCCCTCAAAGTTGCTGGCATGGACATGCCCTTGACCAGGAAAACAGAATCATCATGCAACACTTGAGCTAGTCTTAGAGGCCAGACTAGGAATACTTCTTACCATTTATTATTCCACACGTGCATTTGAGTCTTCCTCCGAGCCTCGTGGATATTGCAGACTCGAGAATCATTGCAGTTATAGCATGGAACATAAACATAATTATGAACTCGGAGATAAATAATATCATTTATTATTGCCTCTAGGGCATATCTCCTACAGACTCCCACTTGCACTAGAGTCAATAATCTAGCTTATGCTAATGCACTTCACACCTGTGGCACACCGGTGCAAATATGCTTCGCTTGTGGTATAGCCTGATGTCCAACGGATCTGACGACTTCAGTTCCGTATGTATCTTTGCATGTCCTCGCGTTTTCACGTTTTCACAAAATTCATATTTTGTGTGGACTTGGCTTTGTATGTATGTGAATCACAGGTCGAACCTGGATTCCTCAGACTGAGTTATGGAGCAACTACCTGCAGTAGTGTCCCATTGTCAAAAGCCATCTTGGAACTATACTAAGTTCATGAATGAACTATATGATTCAACATCTTCTTTGTCGCTTCTAAAGCGTCAACATACTTAGCCCTTGTTATAGAATTCGCCACAGTAACTAGTTTGAACAAATTCCAACTAACTGTGCCACCACATTGTGTGTTACACAAAACCCTTAATTTAAATCGAAAATCGCATGGAGAAAAGATGAAGACTCTATCGATGTAACAATTTACAACGAACTCTTCATGATCTCTGCTTGTGAGAAAACCATGTCATCAGTACTTACTCTAGTACTCTGTGACATCTTTCACTGTTGTCCCATGATCAGTAATTTGATCACTTTGGTATCCATACTCGCAACACCTTGGGAGTATCGGACATGTCTGGTTGTTTTACATACCATGGAATACATGATTAATCCAAACACAAAAGTGTGTGGAATCTGCATCATGTATTTTACTCATCAGTGTTTTGGGACACCGAGTCTTGCAAAAACTCTTTCCATGTGACTTTGGCAAGAATCACTCCTTGGCGTTTTAAATGGTAAAAGGTTTTAGCATCTTGTCAATATGTATTCATTGCTTAGCCCCATTAGGTAAATCTATCTCCATAGATCATCATGCCTAATATTGAGGCTATTTAGCCTAAGCACTTCATCGAAAAACTATTTTCAAATGAAGTCCTAATTTGTGTCAAGAAATTTATTTCCAATTACCAATGTGCCAAGCACATAAGGTTTTTAGAAATATTATTACGCTCCCACTTACTTTCTTGAATTACAAGCATCTTCGTTACCCATTGATGAAGTCAAAACCCCTTTGACCATTTCATCAAAACACGAAGATTCCAACTCCATTTTGCTCTCTTCTATCCATTGCTAGAACTCTGAAGTTTGCATACCTGCTAGCATCCTCTGGATCGACAAATTACTTTGGACTGTATCAAATACAAGTCCTAGCTTTCATTTCCATCAGATGGAAATCCTTTTATCATCCATGTTTCATATCTCATGATTGAAATATGTATTAATTGCTAGTTCAACCCGAACCGACTTTAAGCATCGCTACGATGGAAACAACCTCATAATATTATTTCAACAAGTCGAGCTTTATGGATAAAACATTTTATCCGTATCAGTTTTAAGTTCCATAAATATTCGTTAGACTCTAAGTCTTCCGAAAGGTGTATCAAGGTTTTAATCTTGAATCACTTATATGGAAACTAACTCGGGTTGTATTGGCATTTAGCCAATTCCGGAGTCAGGGCCCATCAACGCTTCCTTATGTATCATAGGTATAATGTTGTCTAACAACAATATCTCGTTTGCGCACCTGAGAGGTTTGCACGAGCCTTGCCTACGTGGTTCAGCTGCAAGTTCGACCGAAGTTCATACATTTTATTGTAGATACTTCTGTATCAGTCGCAGTAGGAAACTCTGGAATTTCTTCCAAGGTCTCTTTCCTTTGATCTGATGAAGATACTGTTTATCTCGTCGAGTTGCACTATTCTCCCACTCACCTTTTAGAAAGAACCATTCTCTTTAAAAGCACACCGTTTCGCGGCAAAACTATTTGCCTCGGTATAGTGAGGGAGGAATACCCAACATTTTGGTATAACCTACAAAGTAGCACTTGTCTGATTTGGAATAGGTTTGTAACCTTTTACACAAGCCCCATATTCCAAATGTTAAGAAAAGATATAACATGGTTGGGCGTACCATACCATGGCTTCATTTCAACAGACCCGATGTAGCTCTTTTCAGTGTAAAAGCCGCAGTCTCTAAAGCATCACTTTAAAAGGGATAATGGCAAATTTATTTATGTCATCTTTGACCTTACCATGTCATAAATGGTTTGATTACATCTCCACGGACTTTCCACTTGCAGTGGTGTTCCGGGAGGTGCAAGTTTATGAAACCCCTTTCACAACTCATCAGACATTCGCTAAACATGTAACTCAAATATTCCTTTGTGCAATCAAATTGCAGAAACATAATTTTCTTGTTACAATAACTTCTACTTCATTTTTGAGAACCTTTCGAATGATTTCAAAAGATCCAGACTTAGGTCTCATCAAGTAAATATCCATATATCTACTTGAGTCATTTCTGAAGATAAATAAATCCACCACTAACCACACTTATCGGACTACACACATCAAATGTATGATCACTAATAAGTTTGTTGTTCGTTCCTTATGGCCTGTGAACGGTATTTTAGTCACTTCACTTTTCGGAGGAAAGTTGCAAGTGTCAGATGATTCAAAATCAAAAAGACTTCAAAATCCATCATAATGGAATTTTCCATGCGGGTTTCTCCAATGTGACCAAATGTAGTGCCACACTTGTGTGGTATTCTTTTAGTCTTGCGACATTTAGCGTCAGTGTTATGGATGTATCATATTACCCTCAATATTCATAACATACGTCCCATCGATGATGGAAGTATGGCCCTTATGTTATTCATAATACTTAACAACAATTGTTGTTTTTATGAACAACTCTTTTGCAACAAACATTGTGCAATGGGCTAGAGTGTATGAAACTCTAAAATGAATTATGAAAGTAAACCCAGAGGTATTGTATTATTATCAATATTCATAACATACATCTCATTCATAATGAAAGTATGGCCCTTGTGTTATTCATAACATCGAACATAAAAAGTTCTCTTATGAACAACCTTCTTGCAAGATGCCTTATGCAATGGGATAGAGTTCGTAAAACTCTAAATGAATTATGAAAATAAATACAAACGGCAATACACCGATGGAAGGTATAGTAACATTTACTATGTTCCCTGTGTATACCTTAACCTCATTTCTAGCTAGTCTTTCAGGCCATAGTAGTTCTTACATCGAGTTGCAACAGAATGCAATCGAGCGGGCATTTTTGTGATGAACTCACAATACCCAAGAATTAGTGATTAACATGTTTAACCATAATTCGCAAGAACTATATCTTTGACCAGCCTTCTATACATCAAAAACTTGTATGACATTCATACATGAGCTGGATATTCCAGTCTTCTTTCCTTTTGCCTTTATACTTCTAGCAGTTTAACTTTTAGTATTTCTCCTACTCTCAGAAGAAGCACCCAACTTAAGAGTGGCATTAGCCCCGGACTTCCTAGGCGTGTAAGTCATACTAACACCCTTTGGACACTTCCTTTCTCTTTAAGTTGTTGTTTTATTCACCTTTCATTATATGACAGGCGTTCTTCTGGATCCCTTTCCCAACAGTCAAATGCATAGTAAACACTTTTACTAATACTTGCAAACAAACATTGCTTTGTTTGTATCTGAAAATAATTTTCAGTTCCATGAATATCATATAACTATCCCAACTTTCGAAGTTTGGGTTTCATGGAAGTAAACATATTCCACTTGACCGTAACAGAATTCTAGCTTTTGGATCAAAGGACGAGAGTCACATGATCCATAGCATTAGCGGGAGGATACGGAAAGCATGCGATAGGACAAAGTCCTTCTCGGCACTTTTGAGGACAATCCTCATATTACGGTACCAATCGTAAAGTTTTAACCAGATATTTAACAGCTATTCAATTTTAACAGGGAAGGTGGAAACGCGAGCCATTATTCTACAACTATTTTTCATATAACACTTAGACAATGTTCATAATTAATTGCACTAAGAATTAAACATGTTAATTCAACAGTGTGCTCCCACTCAAATCAATATCTCTCAAAATTGATTGTGAGTGATACAAGACCCACATTTCAATTGTTCGCCATTGGTGTAACACCACTGATGATGAAAAATCTCAACCGGTAGGCCAACTTGCCAATCACATCTCTATGTGACTCTTGTTCATCTTTCGATGCGTGTGTTCCGAGCTCATGACGGTCATGCCTGAACGTCAAGACAACCAAGTGATCTCGCTGCGAGGTCTCAACTCACCCGCCTCACACTTCTCTAATCGTTCGTACCCGTGTGACACGGCGCACCCCAAAAAGATAGGTGCCGTGACGGTGCTACACTTGGGAGAACACTAACTACTTGGTATTTTAAGTGAGAGATCACCCTAATAAAAGCGACTACCGCGCAATCAAGAAGGGTGCATCATAAGGGATAAACATCTCAGGCAATTCATAATAGCATGATATGGTATAGCCCTTTCTGACGGATAAGTCTTTCATTTCTTCGTCTTCGGCATTCGCGTCGGTGTTCACCTTCGCGAAGATTGCCACCACCTTGTCGATGCACCAGATAATATTGCTATCTCTATAGCTAACAAAATAATGCATTACAACAAGGCTGACACGCAGGTCATTAAAGTGCAATCATATGGCTCCAACCATCATGCCGAATCATGACACGCAGGTCATGTTAATCAAATTACATCATATAGTCATCTCATACATAATCGAATTAGTATGAGCACTGCTATACCACATCATATGCACATCCTGCAAAACCAAGTTAGACGCCTCTAATCGGTTTATGCAAAATTTATTTTACGTGGCTTCTAAGGTTTTGACTTAAACCGCAGCGACCAACGTTTTATCATCAAGTATGATTATTCAAGTTGCTAGATTAACATCTCGGGGTGTATGAAACACGGGATAATTAAATCTCGAGCCCCATACTAAACTTCGTCATACGCATGACCCCCGTGCAGATCATATCTGCAATGCCCTTTCATCTGCGAATTTCATCTTTCTTTTGACTACGGTAGAACCCAAAGAACTGATAGCACTTCCATGATCAATCAGGATCACGGATTGCCAGAACTTTGTCAAATTCCACCATGCTGTCTCGAGATTGAGCAAACGCAAATTCTAGGGAAGCAACAAGAACCTCGGGTAACAGATTTCATCTGTCACCCGCATAAATAATTTTCAGCAATAGATCTCATCTACTACCTAATTATATTATGCAATACCCATACATCTCCATGTATTCTAGATCGAAACCTGCATCTACGCATAGCACGGCTCTTGATGCCACTGAAGGGGAACGCGACAGAAAACAAAAATTTTCCGACCTACGCACCAGCCCAGGACCACTATGGAGACTACATACATGGTTTGATCTTTTTCGTTACCGACTCGTAGCGCAGCGGGAAGTAGAGTCGATGACGATCGGCGGTGCAGATCCCCGCAGCTAGGATTTACAACCTCCCAACCGCGAGGATGTATACCCTCATCTACTCCTCAGACAGCCCTCCGGGAGGCGGTCGAATAGTCCCCAGACGGTGTCGCGGACAGCCCTTCGGGAGGACCTTCGAAACTCGAACGGTCACTCGGACAGCCCTTCGGGAGGACCTTCGAAACTCGGACGGTCACACGGACAGCCCTTCGGGAGGCACTCACGAACTAAGACCGAAACTACGATCTCTCTACAGAGTTGCACACATACGGTGTCATCTATCCGGCAGGGCTTCGCCGTCCAGAACTAGTTCCTGCCGGAACCCAGACAGCCTTACGGCTCTACGAAACTCTTTTCGTGGGAGCGAGAGAAGAAGCCAGATAATGCATGGCATGTGTATGAGAGCAAGGGATGAGTGTGGAGGGCTGCCCCTCCACCTCTATTTATAGGAAATCCCAAGGGGGTAGGGTAGTTTCACAAAAAACCCAAAATGCACATGAATGAAGTCCTTCCACAAGGACCTAGGAGTGAAACCAAGGAACAAGAGGGTCCCCAAGGGGGGATACCCCATGTGGCCGGCCACACCCCCATGAGGGGCCCAAAAAATGGCTCCTATCCATCCATGTCATCCCCAAGATCTTTTGGAGCAAAGCCCCAGAAGGTGGCTTTCCATAAAGTAACCATAAAGCTGATTTTCACTATTCACGACGACATTTTTCAGCGTCTGATCGAACTGAAAATATTTATGTGGGCTAAGAACATTTCCAGTACCCACTAAAATGATTTTCAACGCGTTCCAAAACAATTCCGGTTTTAGTGATTTTCATCTGCGAAACGCATCTGAAGTGGCTCCGGCAGCTTCGGAACATTTTCGGTTTTTATCTCAGAAAATTCCAAAAAGCTTCCAGAATGATTCTGGCATCCTCCAAGAATTATCAGGCATGTGCCGAAACCAATTTGACTTAATGGTGTATCCCGAAACAACTTTTCGGTATCATCGAAACTTATCCGATGACCTCTCTCTGCGGTACGATTCCGTTGTCCGAAACTTTTCGGTGTCCGAAACTTTTTCGGTGATTTTCTCTCAGACTCCCTGTCTAGTATTCAGCAGATAGATGACCCTTAAGCGTGTGACCCTATAGGTTCGGTGAAGTATAGACATGACCCGGAACCCCTTCCGATCAATGATCAACATCGGAGCCGTGGACACCCATATTGACCCCTATACCCACACGAATAAATATTCGAGTGAACCTCCAGTTGCCGTGTGCTATTCCTGTTGCTTCGCGATATGTTACAAATACCCGAGGTGAGACATGTTGGCATTCCCGTGGATTAACAACTTGTCCACTATGTTAGTTACCTCGTTACCGGTATTGTTCTCTTTTCTCGTTATCGTGTTCTAGCATCCCCGTGATCAAATCACAAAGTGTCTGGCCAGACGATGATGGATACCGTAACACCGAGAGGGCCCAGAGATATCTCTCCATCGTCGGAGGAGCAAATCCCAATCTTGAGCTATCAAGTTACTTGACACACTTTTCCATGAACCCGTAAGCCGCCGTAATAGCCACCCATTTACGGATGACGTTTAACAAACCCCAAAGTTCATGAAGCAAGCATGAAGAAACTCGATACTCTCATGGTCTAAGGAATCATGCAAACGTTAACCATCTCTGTGTTATGTCCCAATAAACTTGTGACGAATGAATCTCATAGCATAACATCAATCCGGGTCGATTCAACACAAATGTTCTCTTAACATTGTGCCCTCAAAGTTGCTGGCATGGACATGCCCTTGACCAGGAAAACAGAATCATCATGCAACACTTGAGCTAGTCTTAGAGGCCAGACTAGGAATACTTCTTACCGTTTATTATTCCACACGTGCATTTGAGTCTTCCTCCGAGCCTCATGGATATTGCAGACTCGAGAATCATTGCAGTTATAGCATGGAACATAAACATAATTATGAACTCGGAGATAAATAATATCATTTATTATTGCCTCTAGGGCATATCTCCTACACTATAGTGCTATGTCCATGGCTCACGCTCATGTATTGCGTGAAGATTGAAAAAGTTTGAGAATACTAAAGTGTGAAACAATTGCTTGGCTGATACCGGGGTTGTGCATGATTTAAATATTTTGTGTGATGAAGATAGAGCATAGCCAGACTATATGATTTTGTAGGGATAGCTTGCTTTGGCCATGTTATTTTGAGAAGACATGATTGCTTTGTTAGTATGCTTGAAGTATTATTGTTTTTATGTCAATATTAAACTTTTGTTTTGAATCTTATGGATCTGAATATTCTTGCCACAATAGAGAAAATTTCATTGATAAATATGTTAGGTAGCATTCCACATCAAAAATTCTATTTTTATCATTTACCTACTCGAGGACGAGCAGGAATTAAGCTTGGGGATGCTTGATACGTCTTCAACGTATCTATAACTTTTGATTGTCCCATGCTATTATATTATCCATCTAGGATGTTTTATATGCATTTATATGCTATTTTATATGATTTTTGGGTCTAACCTATTAACCTAGAGCCCAGTGCCAGTTTCTGTTTTTTCCTTGTTTTTGAGTATCGTAGAAAAGGAAAACCAAACGGAGTCCAATTGACCTGAAACTTCACGGAACTTATTTTTGGACCAGAAGAAGCCCACGGAGCATCGGAGATGGACCAAAAGAGTCCCGGGCTGCCCACGAGGGTGGGAGGCGCACCCACCCCCCGGGCGCGCCCCCTGCCTCGTGGACAGCCCGGAGACCCCCCTGACTTGTTCTCGACGCCAAAACCTCTTATATATACAGAAACCGCCAGAACATAACCTAGATCGGGAGTTCCGCCGCCGCAAGCCTCTACAGCCACCGAAAACCAATCTAGACCCGTTCCGGCACCCTGCCGGAGGGGGGAATCCCTCTCCGGTGGCCATCTTCATCATCCGGCGCTCTCCATGACGAGGAGGGAGTAGTTCACCCTCGGGGCTGAGGGTATGTACCAGTAGCTATGTGTTTGATCTCTCTCTCTCTCGTGTTCTTGATTTGGCACGATCTTGATGTATCGCGAGCTTTGCTATTATAGTTGGATCTTATGATATTTCTCCCCCTCTACTCTCTTGTAATAGATTGATTTTTCCCTTTGAAGTTATCTTATCGGATTGAGTCTTTAAGGATTTGAGAACACTTGATGTATGTCTTGCATGTGCTTATCTGTGGTGACAATGGGATATTCACGTGATCCACTTGATGTATGTTTTGGTGATCAACTTGCGGGTTCCGTAACATTGTGAACTTATGCATAGGGGTTGGCACACGTCTTTGTCTTGACTCCCCGGTAGAAACTTTGGGGCACTCTTTGAAGTTCTTTGTGTTGGTTGAATAGATGAATCCGAGATTGTGTGATGCATATCGTATAATCATACCCACAGATACTTGAGGTGACATTGGAGTATCTAGGTGACATTAGGGTTTTGGTTGATTTGTATCTTAAGGTGTTATTCTAGTACGAACTCTATGATAGATCGAACGGAAAGAATAGCTTCGTGTTATTTTACTACAGACTCTTGAATAGATTGATCAGAAAGAATAACTTTGAGGTGGTTTCGTACCCTACCATAATCTCTTCGTTTGTTCTCCGCTATTAGTGACTTTGGAGTGACTCTTTGTTGCATGTTGAGGGATTGTTATATGATCTAATTATGCTATTATTGTTGAGAGAACTTGCACTAGTGAAAGTATGAACCTTAGGCCTTGTTTCAACGCATTGCAATACCGTTTGTGCTCACTTTTATCATTAGTTACCTAGCTGTTTTTATATTTTCATATTACAAATACCTATATCTACC
This sequence comes from Triticum aestivum, assembly GCF_018294505.1. NCBI lineage: Eukaryota > Viridiplantae > Streptophyta > Magnoliopsida > Poales > Poaceae > Triticum > Triticum aestivum. Next base: position 368,905,257 of record NC_057799.1, read on the forward strand.
ATCCATATTGCACTTGTATCACCATCTCTTCGCCGAACTAGTGCACCTATACAATTTACCATTGTATTGGGTGTGTTGGGGACACAAGAGACTCTTTGTTATTTGGTTGCAGGGTTGCTTGAGAGAGACCGTCTTCATCCTACGCCTCCCATGGATTGATAAACCTTAGGTCATCCACTTGAGGGAAATTTGCTACTGTCCTACAAACCTCTGCACTTGGAGGCCCAACAACGTCTACAAGAAGAAGGTTGCGTAGTAGACATCAGAAGTCATGTTGCAAGTAATCATGTGAACTTGATATGTGTTTGATATTTTGATGGTATGTATGTTGTGATTCCCTTATTGGTGTCATGTGAACGTCGACTACATGGCACTTCACCATATTTGGGCCTAAGGGAAGGCAATGTGGAGTAGTTATTAGATGATGGGTTGCTAGAGTGACAGAAGCTTAAACCCTAGTTTATGCGTTACTTCGTAAGGGACCGATTTGGATCCAAAAGTTTAATGCTATGGTTAGGTTTTATCTTGATACTTTTCTCGTAGTTGCGGATGCTTTTGAGGGGGTTAATCATAAGTAGGAGGTTTGTTCAAGTAAGAACAGCACCTAAGCACCGGTCCACCACATATCAAATTATCAAAGTAGCGAACATGAATCAAACCAACACGATGAAAGTGATATGGTGAAATTCCCGTGTATCCTCAAGAACGCTTTGCTTATTATAAGAGACCGTTTTGGCCCATCCTTTGCCTCAAAAGGATTGGGCTACCTTGCTGCACTTTATTTACCGTTACTATTACTTGCTCGTTACAAATTATCTTGCTATCAAACTACTTGTTACCGACTATTTCAGTGCTTGCAAAAAATACTTTGCTGAAAACCACTTGTCCTTTCCTTCTGCTCCTCGTTGGGTTCGACACTCTTACTTATCAAAAGAACTACGATTGATCCCCTATACTTGTGTGTCATTAGTAGCAGACAAGGCAGCTGCAGCAGCCGAGATGACGGCTGCAAACTCTGAGAGCGTTCGAGCAGCCGTCCGTGCCGCGAATGTCACCCTGGCCCGAATCGAGGCAATCCATGCCAAGATTGAGGATGCCCACGCCAAGATATTCCAGGCCTCCTCGGAATCCAGCATGCATCCCACATATGAAAAGGCGGAGGAGGCCATGGAGCACCTGCTTCCTCATGAGATCGCCGAGTAGGAGCTAGAGTGCAGGAGGCGGCGGAGATCGAGGAGCGCCGGGAGGAGGAGTTGCGCATGGCTAAGGAGGAGGTAGAGAAGTGCATGTCCATTGAGGAATCAGCGGTGGAGTACCAACACGAGCTCTGGCACAGCCACTAATATGAGTATTACAACCTTGAGTGCGGCGCCGAGGACGAGGACGACGACACGGAGTCCACCACCAGCGGCACGTCGCCAGGATAAGTCATCCACATCTCATCTTACACCGGCGAGGCATAGGGCGGCGCGTCGACGGCTTTGTTAAAATTATGCATACTTAGCCTTTGTTTATAACACCGGTCTTTTGTTAGAGCAATGTTTAGGTCAACTGGCTCTATTTAATTACTAAAATTGCTCGATTCACTAAGTGTGGTCTGTGTGCTATAAGCTCTTTTGTGTACCCAAATTAGCAAGCGATGTTAAATTATGAAATACCATGGATGAGCACTGTATCCAGGGAAATTTGACCTAAATTTGAATGCTCAAACTCATTGCATGCGCGTAAAGCAGAAGAATTGTCTGCGATGCACACATTTGTTCAAAGTGAATGGTGTCCGATGGCACCTCGCTCCAAGTTTCCCTCCACCTTTCGATTTTTTTTGCCTACCGCCCAAATATCTAACTCTTCCCCCTCCCCACCCCCCTTTCTCCCTGACCATAAGCCACATTTACCATGTTTCCTCATTTCTTCCTTCCCAAGCTATAGCCGCTTCCTCGCTTGCTTCCTCGCTCTCGCCGTCTCGCATCCAACCGCCGCAGACGCCGTGGTCTTCTTCAATGGCCTCTCCAGCGGTTCCTCCTCTAACGACGACTCTTTCACTAGCCGGGTATACCTCTCTCCTCTATCTCGCCCCCTAGGCTTAGGGTTATAATTTGGAATAAAGGATTTTAACTCGGCGGCCGATTTGAGCCATTTCTTCCTCTTGTAGCTCCCTCGGACCATCACTTGCAAGGAATGGAGCGTGCTGGCTGAAGATCTGCCTGCTCGTTGTCAGCATCAATCTCCATGCGTGAAGTTAGTTGCTTTTGAATCTGTGGATAGTGGAAGGAAGTTTCTGGCATGTGTAGAGAAGGTTAGCCCCACTTTCGTTGTTACAAATCATTTGTTAGATGTGTTTCAGACACTGTCACTGTGCTATGTTATTCTGAATGTGATTAAGACATTGTCACAGTTTCTACCTAGTATGTAAAAATGTTGCCATCTCATCAGCGGTGCCCTAAGAGATTGTTTGGCACCGCTTCAGCAGTTTGTGCAACCAACTTTGCTCAACACATCAAAGCAGCCAATCAGTAAAATACTAATACTTTATGGCACGAAGGAACTGGGCATCGGAGCAAGGTGTTCCAGAGTCCGGTTCCCTGAATTTTTCCTCTGGCATCAGCTCGGCAGTGCGAGGCGCCGGTGCCAAATGTAGTAACAGTTGTTTTGACACCGGTTTTGGCCTACATAGTGGAGGGCCATAGTGCTATTAGTTCTATGGTACTAAATTTGTGCATGTACATACCTATTAGTATTAATTTGATGACATCCAAATACTATTGCTATGCTGTTGCAGTTATATTTAGCTTCCTCATAAAAATGTACAATTTGTTATTTATGGTACATGACTAAGTACTTGTAGCATTGTTGTAGTTAATTATAGCTTGTGATGTTCCTGAATTTGTTTGTTGTCTTAGTAGCAATTAATTCATTTGCACATTGATCTTTTTGAGAAGATATGTCATAATTAATGAGTTTCTTCAAATTTTCAAAATATGTAGATGGTGATTTTCTATGTTGCTAGAAACCCATTTTTCCTACAATTATAACTGATTTAGTTTTAAATATGATAGAATGAACGGAAGTGTTCTTGCCTGGAGTGGGTTGATCAAGAGTGGCCACAGTCTTTGAAGATGTGCCTAGCAAAGCTCTGGAGCATGTATGCGGAAGAGAACATAGATAAGCTTAGAGAAAATGTCGTCAACGCTGAAGAATATTTTAAGATACGAAAAAAAGAGGAAGATGGAGAATGAGCTCAGGCATTATTAATTAGACTTTTCTAAGATGGTGTTTGCGAAGGAGGAGACACTTTCCCAGTTGGTCAGTGCAAAACAGGTTCTTACTGAACTAAAAGCAGAGTTGGAGAAGACAAATTGGCTGATCATGCATCAGTCGGTTAGGGAATATATTGTTCTGATATTGTGCTCAACATACTTTGTGCTTGAAGGTGAACTAGCTATATGTTGTACTGTGTTGTTTTCACTTAGCTATCGTACTGTGATGTTAAAGTATATTTGTGTGCCTGATATGAAAATGGCAAACAGTTGTTCGATATGAAATGTGAATTTGCTTAATACTGGAAGTATTAATAGTAAACTAATAAATTTGCTAAATGAGTCATGGAACTTTACAAACGTTTCTAGCAGTAAAAGCGTGTGTGATGAATAGCCCGATGTCATAGGTTTTCTTCATCGAATCGTGTGTGATATACTTGAATAACACAAACGGTTAACGGAGGCAGAGTGTCTGTGATCGTTACACCTATCACATACGGCGCTATACAGAAAACTGTGTGAGATGGCAAGACGATTTCCCACGACGTGTCCTATGGAAGCGTCTGCATTATCTCTCTCGATTACACACAAAAGAAAAATTATGTGTGATGTACATACGAGCGGAAATATTTGTCTGGGATTCACTGTGTGGGATGTACATACGAACATAAACGTTTGTCTAGGATTCACTGTGTGGACGTACATACGAACGGAAACGTTTGTCTATGATTCACCATGTGGAATGTACATACGAACAGAAACGATTGGGCATGTATAATTGTATGCGATGGCTCGTCCGATCGCACAGGAGCTTATTTTGCCACGCGTGTGTGACCGGAGGACCTATCGCCGGCGGTTTTTGATTCGTGTGGGAAGGATCCCCCATCGAACACGCAGACAAGGCGGCGGTTTAAAACTTCATCGTGGAAAGGGGATAAAAACCGTTTGTATAGCACGTTGCTGCACCAGTGTAAATTTTATTATGAGATACGTTAACATGTAAGCTAAAAAAATTGTAGATCTATTGATGATTTTTTTTCTAGCTCACCTATGCCGCTTGGTCCAGGTCATTCAGCAATACGCTAGACATAGCCAATTGGATGCGCTACCTGTTGGATCGACGGACAGCTCATGTTGTGTTGCGTGTTTGGACGGAGACACATAAAATACATGTACATGTGGAATTTTCATATTTTGTTTGAAACTTTATAATCCAATTTATATTTTTACTTTTTCGTAAAATGCCCCTTTGGAGCCTGAGGTCCCAAACGCCTCTCTCGTGAATAAGCATTGAGAATGTTAGGGACATTGGATTCCCATGATTCGGACTTACAAATACTAAAACAGTGTTTTCCCAAGCAATCAACTAGACAATTACCATATTTGCTTCTCTACTGCAGTGGACAAAACGATGCTAGCAAACTGCATGGCCATGAGAGAACACTCTGCAATGATTGGAACATCAGTTCTCATATAAGCATTTGAGTCAGAGATAGCCGCCAATGTCACTATATTGTCAGACTCGATGATAAGTTTGACCCCTATGTAAACGACCTTGATATTATTTGATGAATAAAGCTGTTATGATAATAAAAGTATTGAGAAAGTTGTTCCTTCTTTTGCTTAATTTAGATCTTCTCTCATCCTAGCTAAAAGGCTCTATGGCGTCATCTAAAATCAACTCCAACGGGGCGACCCATTTTGTCCGCCGGCGTCCGTTTGGGTCGGCGCAGACACAAAAGGCGCCCCAACGCGCCGACCCAAACGGACTCGCGTTCGCTTGGCGTCGGCATGGCGACCCATTCCCGGCCCATTTTTGAGTCGGATTTGCGTCGGCGCGGACACAAGACGAACGAGCGCGCGCCTACTCATCTCCCCGGGCCCGCCGGTCGGTGGCAGCCACCACCATCTCCCCCCATTTTCCCCAAAACCCTCCCGCCCGCGCGCGCTCCCGACCCACACCCGCCATGGACGACGACCTCGACCTCGACGCCGCTGCCGGCCTCGCTGTCGGATCACGGGTTCCGGCAAAACCCTCAAGGTTCGAACACTGGGGTGCGCACGGAGATCTCCCCCTACCGATCCACGTCCTAGCCTCGCTAAGATCTCAAAGGCTAACTCGACGAACTCGCAACACAAGGGACACAAGATTTATACTGGTTCGGGCCACCGTCGTGTTGTAATACCCTACTCCAGTGTGGTGGTGGTGGATTGCCTCTCGGGCTGAGGATGAACAGTACAAGGGGAAAAACAGCCTCCTGAGGCAAGGTGTTCTTGTGTTTGGTGGGTGCGAGGATGAACTGAATGAGTTCGAGACCAGTTGCCTCCGAATGAGTTGTCTCCTACGGTGGTGGCTAGTCCTATTTATATAGGCCCTGGTCCTCTCCCCAAATATTGAGCGGGAAGGGAGCCAACAACGGCCAATTTAAAAGGGGACAACTAGTACAGCTTATCCTGGCAAAAGCAGTCTTCGCCTGCAAAAGGCTCTGGGGTGACGCCGCCTTGGGCTCCATGGTGACCTCCATCTTGCCGTCCTGCTGGTCTTGGTCTCCTTGCACTGATATGGAAACCTTTGCTTGACGCCTCGGTACTCCGCGCCTGCGCTTGCTTCCTTAGCACCAAAGAGGAAACAAGGACACTGTGCGCGCTGGCGCCCGCCTGACGCCCGCCTGATCTTGATCGTCATGGCTCACGTCACGAGAACCTCGCGAGGTTTGCCTTGCCTTGATCTCTCCGCCCCTCGCGAGCCACCCTGGTGAGGATGCTCCCGAGGAGGTCTTGTGTCATCCGCCTCACGAGGCTTGGCCCCTCGCGAGGGTCTTGAGTGTTTGCTGGTGAAGATGGGCCGTACGGGCCCACTCGCAGAGCCATGCCGTGGGCCGCAGGCAGGCAAGTCTGGGGACCCCTGTTCCCAGAACACCGACAGTAGCCCCCGGGCCCAAGGCGCACTCGGGGCGAAGCCAAAGGTCAAGTGCGGAGCACCGCTGGCCCCAATAGCCTGCGGCCTTGGTCGACGTGTGGCGGTTGATTGGACGTGGGCGTCTCCGCTTCCCCACACTGCCTTGGAATCCGCCTAGCTATGCGACCACCGCAACCTACACAGTTGTTCTTTCATCGCCCGCGCCATACTTACCCAATTCCTCTGCTTCCCCGGGACTCCACTCCTCTTTCCAATCTGACCTGAGCTCTGCTTACTCCATCGCTATGGCACCGAAACAAGCGGATAAGGGGAAGAAACCTCTATCTTTGGCCAGTGCGCCTCCGGCCGTCGAGCCCGCAGTTGGCCGATCGCTGGTGCTCAACGATGAGGCCATGGGCAAGCTGCGTCCCATGCTCGCCTCCAGTTTCAATGAGTGTGGAAAGACGGTGGCTTGGCCCGCGTCTCGTGCTCGCATTGACTGGGCTGCCACCGAGGTCCCAATCTTCATCGATGCCCTTTGGGCCGGCCTGGTCCCTCCTTTCTCCGCCTTCTTCAACGCAGTGCTTGAGCACTATCAGATCCACATGCTGCATCTTGATCCTCAATCCGTGACCCTTCTTGCCGTCTTCGCCTTCGTGTGTGAGGCCATGGTGGGCATTGCCCCTTCCGTGGCCCTTCTTCGCCACTTCTTCTCATTGCATCTGATTGACCCCCGGCAGAGCTCGGGATGCCTGAGCTTCCAGGCTGTGGCTGCGACGGCAGGCGCAGGGATCGACTTCGACCTTCCTCCATCCATGAGCGGGTTTCGGACACGGTGGGTATTTGTTGATGTCGGAGTGCTCAGCCGTCTGCTCCATTCTTCGTCGGCGCCTGCCCTCCCCAACTCCGGTTGGGGCCACGAGAAGCTCGCGAGCCCCTGCCTTGTCTCCGTCTGGCTCAGGCTGAAGAGGCTGAAGGACAGTGGCGTAACTGCGCCTATGGTGGTGAAGGAGTTTGTCCGGCGCCGAGTCGCTCCGCTTCAGCGCCATTCTCGGCCGATGTGGGCCTTGCTCAACAGCAAGGACCATATGAGGCTTCAGGAGTCCGGGCTCCCTCTTGAGACGCGGCAGACGGTGCTTGGGGTCTTGGCGGGCGCGCCATTGCCGGACGACATGCCTGGGAAGAGCTGTTTGTTGTACCATTGCTCGAACAAGGAGGAATTTTTGGAGCACATGCCTTCCTTTGACGAGTGGGGGCTGCGCCCAGACGGCCTGGTGGGGCCCCGCGAGAACCCCGTCAACGTGGTTCCCCTCTTCGCTGCCCGTGCCGAGCTCACCCCGAGTGTGGATGCAGGGAGGCGAGCACCGTCCGAGGCCGATGGCCCTAGTACCGGGGTGCTGATGCCGCCTGGGGCTCCCGAGGCGTCTTCCTCGGGAGCCCGTGATTCTTGTCCTGGCGCGGCAGCTGCGGGGGTGACGCAGCGCGCGACTCCTGAGGCCGAAGCTCCTGAGACCTCGGCAGGTCGCTGCGAGATGGCGCCCGACGGCTCTCCTCTGCTTGGCGCCCCTGAGGTTGTCCCTTCAAGCGCTTCTCCTGCTGCACCTCGTACTGGCTGCCATGTCCAATGCTTTGGTCGGCTCTGCGTGGACTTCGAGGAGCTCCGGAAGAGGAAGGGGTCCCTGAGCGGCAGCGGTGGCATCTTCGGGCCGTTGAAGCGGAGGAAGTACATCACCATTAACGAGTAAGTATCGTATCTTTGTGGCTTCTTGAGTGCTGCTTTCCTCCCTGACGTTGGCTCTTCAGGGTCCCTTCCGCCACAGCCGCTGGGTCTCCCGAGAAGCAGTCTCCTCTCTCCTCGTCTCCCCCGCTGACCTTGAGCGCCCCTAGCCTGCACGCCGCCTTTGGCGCGGGGTCGGTTGCAGGGGCGTGCTCGCCTCCATGGCGCCTTGAGCTTACGCTCCCGTCGTCCCTCCTCGACGGCCTTGCTTGGAGCTCAGCGAGCGTGCCGAGGGCTCCTTCTCTGATCATGGACGGCGGCTGGATGGCTTCAGTCTCGGGCACCTCCTCTAGCAGCGAGCCCCGATTCGTCCGGGCCCCTTGCGAGGCCTGGCTGGCCTCCTGGCATGCGCCAGCCCCCAGCCCCCTGCTGGGAGTGGGCGTGCCGCTTCGGGCCCCGCCTGCAGCCCCCGCGGTGGAGGACAAGATGGGCCGTGCGCTTGAGTTCGAGCACGGACGGAGCGTTGTTCGTCAGGAGCTCTTCCAGCAGGCGATGGGCGTGATGAACCGGCTCGGTGAAGAACTCGCAGGTGTCGACGCACGCCTCGAGGCCGAGGGTCTTCGGTTGGCGGAGGAGTGGCATAAGTTGAAGGTGGCCATCAACCTCGGGCGTCTCCAGCGCGAGCTTGATAACGCGAAGGCTGAAGCTTCTCTCGCAACCTCACGTGAAGCCTGCTCCCGAGCTCTGGAAGAGGCCCGAGAAGCTGACCGCCGCCGTGAGGCCGCGGAGAAGCGCGCGTGGGAGCTCCAAGCCTGGAGCGCCTCCTTGGAGCGGCAAGTGGAGGCACATAGAGCCGCCCTTGCGTCACTGAGGGGGACGCCCGCCGAAGAAGAAGAGATCCGGAGACGCGAGGAGGCATTGGCACTGGAAGCCGTGGAGGGTAGCCTCGAGCTTGAGCGACTGGAGACGAGGGAGCGTCAAGTTGCCCAAGCGGAAGATGATGTTGGTGCTCGTGAGGCCAAGGCCCAGGAGGAGGTCGATTGCCGGGTGGCCGAGGTTCGTGCGGGTCTTGAGGGTAGGCATGACCTGAAGTTGAAGCTTGCAGAGGCGGAGGCTGCGGGTAGGGCCGCTGCCCTTAGGCCTAGGCTAGCTGAGATGGAGAGGCGCGAGGAGGCCACGGCAGCCGCCCTGGTCACGGTGCAGGCGGAATTGGCCTCCGGCCTTGCCGAGCTGCTCTCTCTTCAAAAATGGATTGCTGACACCGAGTCTGTCGCGCGGCAGAACAGGGAGGAAGTGCTTCAGTGGCGGACGCTGGAGCGCGTGCATGCTCCCATGCTTCAGGACCTTCGGAACAGGGCCAATACTGCCCTGGGCCACATCTGTGATGAGAACGCCCCTCACCCCCACGTGAACGACTACGCCAGCCACCTCCGCTTCTTCGCCGATGTGGTGACGCGCCTGGAGAACTGCTCTGAGAGAGCTCACCTGCTTGTCGAAGAGAGGAGCCACAGCCTGCTGGGGCGCGCATTCTCCCATGTCTTCAGCCATCTTCAGAACACCTACCAGGACTTCGACTTTGACGCCGCCATTGCTCTAGTCCCGTTGGCCATCCGGGGCGACCTGGCGCGGTGGGTGGAGGATAACGTGGACGCGCTGGTCAGGGCCTTCTCTTCTGACAACGACGCGGTGGTGGTCGCGGCGGATGAAGGCGACGTGGTCCATAATGATGCTGACGGCGCCGGAGGAGGCGATGGTGGTGCTAGCGACGGTGGCAGCGATGCCAGCGGCACGTCTGAAGGTGATGCGACGAGCGACATGTCCGACTGATCCCCGCGCTTTCCAGCTATTTGTCCTGCACGCAGAGGCTTGGGCGTGGCCCTAGAGGTTGTAAGAGCATTTTGAGAGGGGGAGCCCCTCGTGTAAACAGACCGCTGCCTTTATTCTTTTATGTCAAGCTAAGTGTGCGCCTTTGTGAATCCATGAGTCTGGTGGCAAGTTTGCTGTTACGGCTTACCTTAGCCGGGGTAAGCCCCGAACTGGATCGTGAGGTCGCGAGCTCCCGAGGAACTCCTGAAGGGTCTGCTGATTCGCCCGAGAGGGCCTCACGAGAATCAGGTGCCGATCATGGTATCGACGCACGCGGTGCGTATGCTGCGCCCAGCCCCGCTCGCAAGGGGCCCGCGAGGGGGAGGCAGCGAGCGCGAGCTTCGGAATAAGGCAAGAACCAGATAGCAAGAAATCGCTTGAAGGAGAAAAGGCACCCCCCGTGCGCATCAATGAAAATTCAACTTCAACTTAAATCCAAATCCAGAAGGCAAGGCTACAGAAAAGGGATCCAAAGCAAATGGCCGCGTCCGGCACCTAGTCTAGTCTTCTTGTCTTCGAGTCTTCTCACCAGCGCGGAGCTAAGTGCTGCCACTAGGACGTGGGAGGGAGCCCCCGAGGCCCGAGGGTGGCACTCCTGAGACTCCGGGGCGTGTACAACCCCACTCATTATTACGTGAGAGTTTCACGGGCGGAGACCTTCACAGGCGTGAGACTTACTTCATATCGCCAGACGAGGGCCCCGCCTTGCGCCTCCCTCGGCCACCGTTGGGGGCGACCAAAAACCAGGACGACACCAAAGGGGCAAAGGGGACGCCAGCGGCACCATCGGCGACCACGGGTCCTCTGCCGGGGGTAGGCTCTGAAGCACCTCCCCGGCAGAGGGCCTACCTCCGGGGGACGCCTTGCTCCACGCGGCGCTGGGGCGGGCCTTCGTCCCGGCTTCCTTCCTGCAGTCCCCAGCGTGCCCCTCCTCGCGGGAGGGAGGCTGTCGTGGAATTGTCACGGCAGATGTCCTCGAGCTTGGACTTAGTCGTGGAGCCATCGCATCTAGGAAGCTTGAAGGGGTTAATGCGGGACAAGGAACACGAGGGTTTATACTGGTTCGGCCCCTTACGGTGAAGGTAAAAGCCTACGTCCAGTTTGAGGTGGTATTGATTAAGGTTACGATCACCAGGGAGCTAAACTGCTATGCCCGGCTCTCGATGAGATTGTTCTCTGCCTTAAACCGCTGCCGGGTCGTCCCTTTATATAGGGAGGCGGACGCCCTGCAGCTCTCAGAGTCCCGGCCGGCTCATAAGAGTGTCCGGCTCGGACTCTCAACTATTCTTGCCTTACACTACAAGTTCTACCATGATAAAGATTGCAACTACGGGCCTTAAGCCGTATCCGGGTCTTAGCCCATCTCCGGCCCACCGTCTTCAAGCTTGGCGCCGGGCTTCTGGCAATGACCATTATGAGTAACCCGGCCCCTCCTGGCGGGTGACTCTAAGGTCTATATCCTCAACATTAGGCCCCAGATTGATTTGAGCCGGCTCATGTCAATCTTCCATTCCTTCGACAGAAAACCTCCGGCTTACAATTGTGTGAAGGCCATAACCCGGCGTGACGTCATCCTCTGGACTCCGGATAATCCGTCGTGATGTCATCTTCCATTAAGCCCGTTTTTTACTCCGCCAGATCCGCAACGGATCTTTACCTTTACTGTCATCCCGAAAATCGAGGCGTTTCGTGGGGAGATAACCACGCCGTGGTCTCCTTGATTCTCGCGCCCACTTATGAGCTTCGCCTTATAAATAGGCCGGCCCGACGGGCTTTCAGCCACTTCTCTCTCCTTCATCTTCTTCCTCGCGCTACTGCTCCCCTGCCCGAGCTCTGCTACTGCCACCGCCGTCGCGCCCCCGGACTTCGTCAACCTTGGCCGCTGCATCACCCTGACTCGGTCCAGACAAATGGCGGCAACCTCCGCTCCTCTTCAGCTCCGGTGAGTCCTCGCCACTCCATAAGGCAGATCCGCACTATGGCTTCATAGTTCTTCCTCTGTTCTTCGTAGATCATCGCGGCTCTCAATAGATTTGAATTTTACTGCCCCTTTTTGATCTTAGCTCTATATAGACTTACTGCGGTAGACGTTGAAGACCCATTTCACATGCAAATATCCCTCTTTTTACTGCATAAGAGCCTTGTTCAAGCTCAAGAACCTCCTCCCGTCTGTTTCTAGGTCTAGAAACTTTTCTTTTACCCGACCATTTTGATCCAAAAATTTTACTGCGATGTGTGAAACCTGTTTTACCACACTTAGTAAAAAACTGCAATCATTGAATCTCGGCGGTTTACAGTTCCGGGTTAAAGAAACCACGCGCCGTAGAACATTCCGGCTTAAAGAAAACCATGCGCCATAAAATTTCCGGCTTAGCTGTGATAAGGCCTGTAGACAATCAAATTACTCTCAATCCCTCGGCGGCTTAAACAGCCCGATGCACTTAAATGTATACCATTAGTCCCCTTCATAAGCCGCCACCTTGACATTGAACTGTAGATTTCTTCCGGCTTATAATTAACCCGGACGTTTTTCCTTTTATCATAGACTGCCGACTTTCACCATGCCTCCCAAAGCTCCCAAAGCCTCCATTACTTGCAACTGGATGAGGTCCAATGTCACCAATGAGACCCTAGCGGATTTTGTTAAGTCTGGATATCTTCCCAAAAAGGACGTCATGTCCTACCGTGCCCCTGACCCGTCAGAAGAGAGACCACAGCCAAAGGACGGGGAGGTAGTGATTTTTGCGGATCATATGAGCCGGGGCTTCGCACCGCCAGGTTCAAAGTTTTTCAGAGACGTTCTGAATTTCTTCGATCTGCGGCCTCAGGACATAGGACCCAACTCAGTGTCCAATATCTGCAACTTCCAAGTGTTCTGCGAGGTTTACCTTGGAGAAGAACCTAGTCTGCTGCTCTTCAGAGAGCTTTTTTACTTGAACCGTCAGAATGAGTGCGCCAATGGGCCAAGTCTAGAGCTAGGTGGCATCTCCATTCAGCGGCGAAGGGACTGCCTTTTCCCTTACGCAGAGCCGCCCAGCCATCCCAAGGACTGGAATCTGACGTGGTTTTACTGCCAAGACACGTCACCGGCTGATGAAAGTCCGCTGCCCGGCTTTCGCCCATCGCGTCTGGAATCAACACACCCACTGTCAGACAAGATGACTCCGACGGAGCGCCAGCCTCTGCTCCCCACCATAAACAAGATCAAGGCTCTCCTGGGCAATGGTCTCAACGGAATCGATTTGGTCCGGATCTGGATCTCCTGGCGGGTGATCCCATTGAGCCGCCGCCCCGGCTTAATGTGCGAGTATACGGGCCAAAAGGATGACCCTCAGAGACACAGCCGCAACGATCTTCCTGAAGATGTTGCAGAGGAGATGACCAAGGCTCTTTTAAACGAGAGCCTGGCAGACTGCGGAAGGACTGGGTTAGCCCCCTTCTGCAAGACCAACCCAGCCCCAGCGGTAAGCCGCCAATCTGAACATCCTATCTTCTTCTGTATATAACTTTCATCTGAATCGTTTGAAGAAATCATCATTGTATTTTTCAGGCTGACGACAAGTTATGGCGGGTCAAATATGACCATGAGGCGGCCAAGAAGGCCAGAAAGGTGAAGAAAGCCGCCAAAAAAGCCGCTCCCCATAAGAAGGGAAGTAGGCCAACTGCTTCGGAGCTGATGCAACTAAGCGACAGCTCCGAGTCAGAGGTAACCCCTGAACCTGTAAGCTCTTTGTTATGTTTTATTGTTTATTTCTGTCCGCCTTACCAACACTTGTTCATCAACAGGATGACACCGGAGCCAGTAACCCGGTGGTTGAAGAGGTAATGTCACTTTCCTCCGACTCGGAGCCCTTGCCAAGGCTGAAAGTCCGAAGGGTAACCCGGAAAGTAAGCTTTTCACATCCTTTAGCTTATCAAGATCCTCAATTTATTTTGAAGCGACAGGTTCATGAGAGCCGGCGTCACACCCGGACCAACAAGGACACCGACCTCTCCTCCGGGTTACCTGACGCATCAAGGAAGCGCCGAACTGAGGTTATTTCTCACTTGTACCCTTTTCATCCGTCAGCGGGTGTTATACGTCAGCCACTCAATTCTTCTGACTCAAATTATTAGGAGACCTCCCCCTCTTCCGGCGACTCTATGCAGTCAAGTCTGCCGGCTTTCAAGACCGTGCCCGGGTAATGATAACCATCTCATGTTGTACTTTTGCCTTCACTTACCCTATTGTGTTTAATCTTTTTGTCCTTTCAGTGCCCAGGCCAAGATCACCAAGAGGGCGAAGAAGTCCAAGCCAGTCGATGAGCCGGACTTGCCTGAGCCAGAGGCAGCCGCTCAAGAGCCGCCAGCCGCCTCTGCACCTGAAGCCGCTGCCCCAACTACCAAGGCAACTACAGAAGCTTCTGTTAACCCGGAGGCCTCTAGCTCGGCTCCACCAGCAGACGACCCGGACGTGGTAATCACCCGGACGGAGTTTGTTGAGCCGGGGAGACCTACCGTGCTGGCCAAGTGCTCCGCCAAAGGGGAGCTGCTAGAGTCGCGCCGGGTTAACCTGGACCTCACCGACTACTCCAACTTGAACATTGGAGAGATCGTCTCCGGCTTCGTCAGCCAAGTCCACAAGAGCCGGGACGCAGAGATTGCTATGGTGACCCAGATCCAGCAAAAATCTGAGGTAACATCCTTTTGTCCTCTTATTTATTGCTTAGTTACCTGTACCATGCTAGCCCCCAAGTCGACGACTTATGATTGAGTATGTTGTAGACTTAGGTTCCGGCTTACTCCATTGAACCGGCAATGTGTAAATAGAAACGTTCAATATGCATTAGCCCCCAAGTGCCAAGTGTCTTTGCTTGGAAAACGCTTGGGACTTTACATTTGCATAGTAACTGTTCATGCCATAACCCGGAAATCTATACAGGCTGCTGGCAAGAAGCTTGAGGCTGACCTTGCCGATCTCAAGAACCGGCTGAAGATGCAAGAAATGGAGACCCAGAAGGCAAACGCCAAGTTTGTGTCTAGCATCGCCGCTCAAGAGAAGCTGAAGACGGAGTTTGACGCTGAGCGGAAGGCGTGGGCCGAAGAGAAGGCCGCATTGATGAACCGGGCTGAACAGGCGGAGAAGGCTCTCTCCAAGAAAACCGCAGAGCTCTCCGGCCTAAAGCGCCAAGTGTCCCAGATGGTGGCCACAATCTTCGGTAAGTCATCTCACCGGCTTTCATTAAGTTTAGAATTTTATATCTCCTAATTCATCCTTGTCGGTGGCTTATCTGACTCTGTTAAACAGGCCCCAGAAGTGCCAACCTGAATCAGAGTGTGGTGACCAAGCTGAAGGCCGTATATACTCTGGTGGAGCAACTCTACACCGGGTCACAACGTGCCTTGGCTGTGGTGGCCCTCTCCAACGAGGTGCCGACTCACCTGGCGGAAGTCCTTCGCCGTCTCGCTGTTCTGCCTCAGCGGATCCAAGAGCTGCGACGGGCCTCTGCAAGAGCCGGAGCAATCGCTACGCTGAGCCGGGCCAAGGCGTTCTTGCCAGAGTTAGACCCAACGGACATCGCCCTCGGCTACCCAAGTCTGAAGGAAGACGGAACCGCCTTTGATCAGAAGGACTTCGCAGCTTGCGTGAAGACTGTACGCCCGGTGGCCACTCTTATTGGCAATGATACAGATCTGACCAAGTATCAGCCGGGCTACAACGCAGAAAATCAGAGGATCCCTACTCCGCGCTATGAAGCCCTCAACTTGATCCCGCCAGCTCGTCAGCACACTTTTGCCCCGGAGATTGACCCGGCCGGGTTAATTGACGAGGAAGCCCAATTCGAAGCTCTCAGCGGCATCGACTGGAAGTCATCAACTTTCCAGGTCTTGGGATCGGCCGGAGGAGAAGATAGGAACGAGCCGGAGACTTCAACTCAGCAAGCGTCGTAACTCGGCTGGCGGTTTACCAAACAATGCCTCACCCTTTTGGACTCAACGAGTCTTGATAGAGTAGGACCAATACTTTATCTTTGTCGTGCCATCGTGCATGCCTTGAATTCTGAAGTCCGTTGAAATTGCCTCCTTTATGTTTCTCCGGGTCATAATTAATCATTTGTTTTCCTTACTCTCAAAATAGTTGCATGTAACTATCCTGCAGAGAAAGACAAATCACAAGCCTCGAGGAGGCTGACCGCCCTGAGAATCATAGGTTTTAGATAACCCGGAATATTAAAAAAAAGGACTGGTCTTCAATAATATCCTGAAGACAGCCGTAATAACATACTCAGCCGGAAAAGTTAAGCCGGCAAAGGTTTTAGATAACCCGGAAAGGAAGGTTGGTACCGAAATTCCGGTTTACCTGTCTTAATAACACCCATTATGTTCAGCTAATACTGTAAACCAAAGTTAAGCCGGCAAAGTGAGTCCCGGCCGTATACACTTGGAAAGAAACAGACGGAACTTGCTATAAAGCAGAGGAACTTAGGGGCTTCCGGTTCGGATACGACCAGAGACCCGGCCCAAAGGGGTTATGCTAGGATTCGAATACGATCATATAGCCCCCAGTGGGTGTGGCGATGCTAATCAAGAGGGTATCGACAGCTATGTTCTCTTTGGTTCGAATACGACCCATGTTTGAATAGGAAGCCCCCAAGTGATTTTAAGAATTGTTTAACGACGCTGATTCGAATTCGATCCACGTCGGTTCTCAAAGGGGTTAAACTATGATTCAAATATGACCAAAGAAAACCTCCCAATGAGCTCGGCACTTTGCCAATCAAATGGGTATCGACAGCTATGTTCTCTTTGGTTCGAATACGACCCATGTTTGAACAGGAAGCCCCCAAGTGACCTTATCGCCTACGGCTAGATTCGAATACGATCATAAGCCGGATGCTCCTTCAAGTTATCATGTAATCTGGCAATGAAAACAACACGTGCACATTTGGAGGAGAAAAAAGGACAGAGGTCCTGATTTATTACTTATCATAATATATACATGGTTTAGAGAAGTATGTACATCATGAGAGCCGGTGGCTCAAGTGTAGTAAGGCCGAAGCTGAGCTATGTTCCACGGCCGTCGGGTCACTTCCTCCGACTTACGTGAATCTTTGTGCTCTCGAATGTCAATGAGGTAATATGACCCGTTGTGCAAATTCTTGCTGACCACAAAGGGCCCTTCCCAAGGTGGGGATAGCTTGTGTGCATCTGTTTGATCCTGGATGAGCCGGAGCACGAGATCACCTTCCTGGAAGACCCGGGATTTAACCCGGCGGCTATGATAACGGCGCAGGTCTTGTTGGTAAATCGCTGAACGGGCTGCTGCCACATCACGCTGTTCGTCCAACAAGTCAAGAGCATCTTGGCGCGCCTGTTCATTATCCGCCTCAACGTAAGCCGCCACGCGAGGTGAGTCATGACGGATGTCACTGGGGAGGACTGCTTCCGCCCCATAAACCATGAAGAAAGGCGTAAAACCTGTAGACCTGTTAGGAGTAGTGTTGATGCTCCATAACACGGAGGGCAACTCCTCCACCCAACAACCCGGCGTCCGTTGCAAAGGGACCAAAAGCCGGGGCTTGATGCCCTTCAGAATCTCCTGATTAGCTCTCTCAGCTTGACCGTTGGATTGAGGATGAGCCACTGAGGAAACATCAAGTCGGATATGCTCTCGTTGACAAAACTCTTCCATGGCGCCTTTGGAAAGATTAGTGCCATTGTCAGTGATAATGCTGTGTGGAAAACCAAAGCGAAAGATCACCTTTTTCATAAACTGAACCGCCGTGGCTGCATCACACTTGCTAACTGGCTCCGCTTCAACCCACTTGGTAAACTTGTCAACTGCCACCAAAAGATGGGTCTTCTTATCCTTGGATCTTTTGAAAGGCCCAACCATATCCAGCCCCCAGACCGCAAAGGGCCAAGTAATTGGGATCATCCTCAGCTCTTGAGCCAGTACATGAGCCCGTCGCGAGAACCTTTGGCAACCATCACACTTACTGACCAAGTCCTCTGCATCAGCATGAGCCGTCAACCAATAAAAACCATGACGAAAAGCCTTAGCCACAAGGGACTTTGAGCCGGCGTGATGGCCACAATCCCCTGCATGGATCTCACGCAAGATCTCTTGCCCTTCCTCAGGGGAAACACAACGCTGAAACACTCCCGTAACACTGCGGTGGTGCAACTCACCATTGATAACAATCATTGACTTAGCCCGCCGGGTTATTGCTGGCCAAAGTTTCATCCTCAGGCAACTCGCCCCGGGTCATGTAAGCCAGATAGGGCATTGTCCAGTCTGGTATGATATGGAGAGCCGCCACCAGCCGTGCCTCCGGGTCGGGGACAGCCAAGTTTTCCTCTGTAGGCAACTTAACAGAAGGATTATACAGGACATCCAGGAAAGTATTAGGCGGCACCGGCTTTCGCTGAGAGCCTAGCCGGCTTAAAGCATCAGCCGCCTCGTTCTTCCAGCGATCAATGTGCTCTACTTGGTAGCCCTGAAAGTGCCCAGCAATGGCATCAACTTCGCGGCGATAAGCCGCCATGAGAGGGTCCTTAGAGTCCCACTTTCCTGATACTTGTTGAGCCACCAAGTCTGAGTCACCGAAACACCTTACCCGGCTCAAGCTCATCTCCTTAGCCATCCGAAGACCGTGGAGCAAGGCCTCGTACTCAGCCGCATTGTTAGTGCAAGGAAACATCAACTGTAGCACATAATGGAACTTGTCACCTTTAGGGGAAGCCAATACAACTCCAGCCCCCGAGCCCTCCAACTGCCTGGACCCATCGAAGTGAATAGTCCAATACGTGTTATCCGGCTTTTGCTCGGGCACTTGTGACTCTGTCCAATCATTGATGAAATCCACCAGGGCCTGAGATTTAACAGCAGTGCGTGGCACATATTTGAGAGCATGAGGTCCGAGCTCGATAGCCCACTTAGCCACTCTCCCTGTGGCCTCTCTGTTTTGAATGATATCACCAAGAGGGGCAGAACTGACCACGGTTATGGGATGACCCTGGAAATAATGCTTAAGCTTCCGGCTTGCCATGAACACACCATAAACAAGCTTCTGCCAATGTGGATACCGCTGTTTGGACTCGATAAGCACTTCGTTGACATAATAAACCGGCCGCTGAACCGGATGCTCCTTACCCTCTTCCTTGCGTTCCACCACCACAGCCACACTGACGGCTCGTGTGTTTGCCGCCACGTACAGTAATAAGGGCTCCTTATCGACCGGAGCAGCAAGGACTGGGGGCTCTGCCAGCTGCTTCTTCAAATCCTCAAAAGCGGTATTAGCTGCATCATTCCAGACAAAGTTATCAGTTTTCTTCATCAACTGATATAATGGCATGGCCTTCTCACCCAAACGGCTTATAAACCGGCTTAAAGCAGCGATGCGACCCGCCAAACGTTGAACGTCATTTATACACGCCGGCTTAGCCAGGGAGGTGATGGCCTTGATCTTCTCCGGGTTAGCCTCAATGCCTCTGTCAGAAACCAAAAAACCCAAGAGCTTGCCTGCAGGGACACCAAAGACACACTTGGCCGGGTTAAGCATCATCTTGTAGACCCGGAGATTATCAAAGGTTTCTCTCAAATCATCTATCAGGGTTTCCTCTTTTATGGATTTAACCACAATATCGTCCACATAAGCATGAACATTACGCCCAATCTGTTTACGAAGACAGTTCTGCACGCAACGCTGATAAGTCGCCTGTGCACACTTGAGTCCAAAGGGCATGGATACATAGCAGAAGGCTCCAAAGGGAGTGATGAACGTCGTCTTCTCCTGGTCCTTAACTGCCATTTTAATCTGATGATATCCAGAATAAGCGTCCAGGAAACTTAAGCGCGCACAACCGGCCGTAGCATCAATAATTTGATCAATACGGGGAAGGGCAAAAGGATCAGCCAGACACGCTTTATTTAAGTCCGTGTAGTCCACACACATCCGCCAAGTGCCGTTCTTCTTGAGTACGAGCACCGGGTTAGCTAACCATTCTGGGTGGAAGACTTCAACAATAAACCCGGCCGCCAAGAGCCGGGCCACCTCTTCGCCAATGGCTTTCCGCCTCTCTTCATTAAACCGCCGAAGGAACTGTCTAACCGGCTTAAATTTCAGATCAACATTGAGAGTGTGCTTAGCGAGTTCTCTAGGTACACCTGGCATGTCAGAAGGTTTCCATGTGAAGATGTCCCTATTCTCACGGATGAACTCGATGAGCGCGCTTTCCTATTTTGGATCCAGATTGGTACTGATGCTGAATTGCTGAGATGAATCTCCTGGAACGAAATCAACAAGTTTAGTCTCATCAGCCGACTTAAATTTCATTGCCGGCTCATGCTCTGTAGTCGGCTTTTTCAGAGAGGTCATATCTGTTGGGTCAATGTTGTCTTTGTAAAACTTCAACTCCTCTGTTGCACAAACAGATTCTGCATAAGCTGCATCGCCTTCCTCACATTCCAAGGCCACCTTCCGGCTGTCGTGAACCGTAATGGTCCCATTATGACCCGGCATCTTGAGCTGTAAATATACGTAACACGGCCGTGCCATGAACTTGGCGTAAGCCGGCCGCCCAAATATGGCATGGTACGGACTTCTTATCTTGACCACCTCAAAGGTCAATTTTTCCACCCTGTAGTTGTTCTCATCTCCGAAGGCCACTTCCAACTCGATCTTGCTGACTGGGTAAGCCGACTTACCAGGTACCACACCGTGGAAAACAGTATTTGATTGGCTGAGATTCTTATCAATCAACCCCATACGACGAAATGTCTCATAGTAGAGGATGTTGATGCTGCTGCCCCCATCCATGAGTACCTTAGTGAACTTATATCCTCCCACCTGAGGAGCCACCACCAGGGCCAAGTGACCCGGATTATCCACCCGGGGAGAGTGATCCTCCCTACTCCACACTATAGGTTGCTCTGACCACCGCAAGTAGCGTGGAACCGCCGGCTCAACAGCGTTCACAGCCCTCTTATGAAGCTTCTGATCTCGCTTACACAGACTGGTGGTAAACACATGATACTGTCCACCGCTAAGCTGCTTTGGATTGGTCTGATAACCCCCCTACTGTTGTTGGTGACCCTGGCCAGACTGCTGATTAAAGCCCCCTTGACTGTTCGGAGGATTGGAATTTGAGCCGCCGCCCGGGCCATGAAAACCGCCGGCGCCTGAGCCGCCGCTCGGGCCATTGTAATTCTTAAAGGCCTTCATGATTGCACAATCCTTCCATAGATGAGTTGCTGGCTTCTCTCTAGAGCCATGCCTTGGACAAGGCTCATTCAACAGTTGTTCCAGCGTCGGACCGGACCCGCCGCCTCGGGGAGGGGGCCTCCCCTTGCGTCGCTGGTTACTACCTTGCGAGCTGGCGTTGGCTACAAACTCTAGGCTGCCATCGGCCTTGCGCTTGCCTCCTCCTTGGCTTCCCGGGTTATGCTGAGGACCCTTGCCATTGCCGTTCTTCTTTCCCTTCCCTGTCCTTTCATCATCTGAAGCGGGGTCCTTGGTACCATCAGAATCGACGTACTTGATAAGAGCCGCCATCAGTGTACCCATATCATTGCAGTCGCGCTTAAGCCGCCCGAGTTTCATCTTCAGAGGCACAAAACGACAGTTCTGCTCCAACATTAAGACTGCAGAGCCGGCATCCATTTTATCCGAGGAATGTATTATCTCCTTAACCCGGCGAACCCAATGTGTCGTAGACTCACCCTCTTGCTGCTTGCAGTTAGTCAAATCCACGATTGACATAGACTGCCTACAGGTATCCTTGAAGTTTTGGATGAACCGGGCCTTCAGCTCAGCCCAAGACCCAATGGAATTCGGTGGTAGCCCTTTCAACCAAGTGCGGGCCGTCCCATCTAACATCATGGTGAAGTACTTAGCCATGGCCGCCTCACTGACCTCCAGTAGTTCCATAGCCATCTTGTAACTCTCGATCCAGGCTGCGGGTTGTAAGTCTGCTGTGTAATTAGGCACCTTCCTAGGGCCTTTGAAGTCCTTGGGTAGACGTTCGTTGCGGATAGCTGGCACTAAACAAGGGACACCCCAGTCCTGGTAGAGATACCCACGTCGACGGAAGCCGTCGGATAAGCTGGGGGAGTCTGGTAAGCCGTCAGCTGGGGCACCTG
The DNA here is from genome assembly GCF_018294505.1 of Triticum aestivum. Classification (NCBI taxonomy): domain Eukaryota; kingdom Viridiplantae; phylum Streptophyta; class Magnoliopsida; order Poales; family Poaceae; genus Triticum; species Triticum aestivum. Next base: position 368,927,120 of record NC_057799.1, read on the forward strand.
CTCCGCCTCCCGTCGTGCTCTGTCTTGGTCTGCTGCGTGAAAGGCTCCGTTATGAGCCGGGCCATGGCCAGGGGGCGGGTCATGGCGTCGGACGTTACTTGAGCCGGTCGCTGAGACCATGTGCCTGCTGTAACTCGGGCTCCGGCCTGGGCGAGGGGTCGAGTAGATCCTGTCCCGGCTATAGGAGTACGCCTCTTGCTGCGCCAGTGCTGTCTGAAGGAGTTCCCTGACCCGGCGGGTTTAATAGCCGTCGGAGAGTCGCCGTCAACCGGGAGAGCCGCCAGCCGTGCCGCCGCGGCGACCATGTTCTCCAGCGGGTTATTATAATGACCCGGGGGTATTGGCACGTACTGAGGCGGGTCTGGGGGCACCTGGGGAGGCCCCATCACTTGTGGCTGAATAGGGGTCCCAGACCCGGGCACTATGACCCCTGGCGGGTTACTAGATCCTGCACCCGGCGTGTTGAAGAGGTTTCGTGGATCGTAAACCGGAGGGAGTCGGGATTGGGCCTTTTGATGCCTCCTTCTCAGGACCTCATTGGACGCGTTTTGATCCATCGTGAGCTGGAAGGACTGCGCTTGAATCAACTGGGTTTGGGCGTCGAGAGCCGCCCTTTCCGCAGCCATCCTGATCCCTTCTGCTGCCAGATCCTCCTTAGCTTTTACTAGATCCAATTTTAACTGCGCCACCTCCGCATCATGCTGAGCTTGATCTGCCGGGTCAACCGTGGCGGTTAACAGAGCCGTCATCTTGTCCGTGAGATCCATTAGTACCTGAGCCGGCGAGGGCACCGGGTTTCCCGCTCCAGCAGCGGGGTTCTGAACAGACTGTGCACCGGCCATGAAGACTCCAACCTGACTTGGCGGCTCAAACGGGTCCGGAATACTGTCACCATTGGAACAACCCATGAGCCTGCCATCTTGAAGTTGATACAACGAGTTTGACTCGTCGGTGGATGACTCGCCGTCAGAGCCGGCGGCCGCCTCATCACCAGATCCAGATCGATCAGAGGGCCCTCCATGGATACATCCCACAAAAGCATGCCTTAAGGCAGGCCGGGCCCGTGCGGGTCGTGCACGCTGAGCCGTCTCGACGGGATCGGCGCAGAGACCCGGCTCAGGGCCCGGCTCACCAATCTTGCCAATGAAAACATGAATTCCACCGAAGGGGACCCGGTACCCGTACTCAATTGAGCCGGCGTCGGGGCCCCAGTTTGCATCGTCGATGTAGAGCTTGCCGCGACGACCCTTGGTCATCCGGCCCACAGCGTATCCCTTGAGCCCTTCGAAGCCGCCCTTCAAGAACTCAAATCCACCGTGCGCTGGCCCCACGGTGGGCGCCAACTGTCGTGGAATTGTCACGGCAGATGTCCTCGAGCTTGGACTTAGTCGTGGAGCCATCGCATCTAGGAAGCTTGAAGGGGTTAATGCGGGACAAGGAACACGAGGGTTTATACTGGTTCGGCCCCTTACGGTGAAGGTAAAAGCCTACGTCCAGTTTGAGGTGGTATTGATTAAGGTTACGATCACCAGGGAGCTAAACTGCTATGCCCGGCTCTCGATGAGATTGTTCTCTGCCTTAAACCGCTGCCGGGTCGTCCCTTTATATAGGGAGGCGGACGCCCTGCAGCTCTCAGAGTCCTGGCCGGCTCATAAGAGTGTCCGGCTCGAACTCTCAACTATTCTTGCCTTACACTACAAGTTCTACCATGATAAAGATTGCAACTACGGGCCTTAAGACGTATCCGGGTCTTAGCCCATCTCCGGCCCACCGTCTTCAAGCTTGGCGCCGGGCTTCTGGCAATGACCATTATGAGTAACCCGGCCCCTCCTGGCGGGTGACTCTAAGGTCTATATCCTCAACAGAGGCCGACGAGTTGGGACCGCCATCTGCTGCCGCGACCTGATCCTCCTGCGCACCATGGTTAGCGTAAGCCTGCTCCTGAGGAATTAGTGGTACCCTGTAGTCGTTGTCGCCGGCGCGGTTGGTGGAGGCTTCCGGATGGCTCCCGAAAGGTGCCGGCTTCTAGCACCTCCTCCTCCCAGCCCGGCTCGAGGAACGAGCCAGGGTCGTCTTCCAGCATGTACTCCTGGTCCACCATGCGGGGCACATAGGCCTCCGGGGCCGCCGCCTCGAAGACCTCGCCGTAGTGCCCCACGCTCCATGTCGCCCGTCCTAGCGTGCCACCTCGAGGATGGTAGGGTTGCATCCCGCCCGGACCGTAGGTGGCGGCGCTCGTGCCCGCGCCGGGCGGAGGTGGCGCGGGCGCGGGCGGGCGTACAGCTCCGTTGGTTGCGCCGGTGTCGATGAAGCCTGGTGGTGCGCTTGCGGGCACGCAGGCGCGGCGTGGTCCGCCATGCGACCCGGGCGCAGCTTGTGGCGTGAGCGGAGTACAGAAGGGTGGCGCTCCTGAAGCCGCGACGTCCAAGAGCTCGGCGACGCGCTCTAGCAAAGCATCCCGACCGCTCTTCATTAACTGGCATCGCAGCAGCTCTCGAGCCACTGTGAGCGCGGCCCTCATGTTCGCCTGCTCCCGCCGGGTGTGCGGCGCCGTGGTGGCAGCGTGGCTTGAGGCCCTCGCGACCGCTCGCACTTGTCGTGGAGTAAGAGCAGAGGGTGAGTGACTGCGCCGCCCGCGCCCCGCGGTGTTTGGCGGCGCGCGTGCCGCCTGAGGCGCGGGGTTGAGGTCTTCTTGGGCAGACGGCGCCGCCCGGGTCGGCCAGGCCGCCCAGTGGTCGGTATTGGCTCTTGAGTCGCCGAACATCGGAGCCGCGGAGCGCCGAAGGATCAACGAGCGGATCGGCTGGTGGAAGAAGAGCTCCGGTGCACCCCTACCTGGCGCGCCAAATATCGGATCACGGGTTCCGGCAAAACCCTCAAGGTTCGAACACTGGGGTGCGCACGAAGATCTCCCCCTACCGATCTACATCCTAGCTTCGCTAAGATCTCAAAGGCTAACTCGACGAACTCGCAACACAAGGGGCACAAGATTTATACTGGTTCGGGCCACCGTCGTGGTGTAATACCCTACTCCAGTGTGGTGGTGGTGGATTGCCTCTCGGGCTGAGGATGAACAGTACAAGGGGAAGAACAACCTCCTGAGGCGAGGTGTTCTTATGTTTGGTGGGTGCGAGGATGAACCGAATGAGTTCGAGACCAGTTGCCTCCGAATGAGTTGTCTCCTACGGTGGTGGCTAGTCCTATTTATATAGGCCCTGGTCCTCTCCTCAAATATTGAGCGGGAAGGGAGCCAACAATGGCCAATTTGAAAGGGGACAACTAGTACAACTTATCCTGGCAAAAGCAGTCTTCGCCTGCAAAAGGCTCTGGTGGTGACGCCGCCTTGAGCTCCATGGTGACCTCCGTCTTGCCATCCTGCTGGTCTTGGTCTCGTTGCACTGGTATGGAAACCTTTGCTTGACGCCTCGGTACTCCGCGCCTGCGCTTGCTTCCTTAGCACCAAAGAGGAAATAAGGACACTGTGCGCGCTGGCGCCCGCCTGATCTTGATCATCATGGCTCACGTCACTAGAACCTCGCGAGGTTTCCCTTGCCTTGATCTCTCCGCCCCTCGCGAGCCACCCTGGTGAGGATGCTCCCGAGGAGGTCTTCTGTCGTCCGCCTCGCGGGGCTTGGCCCCTCGCAAGGGTCTTGAGTGCTTGCTGGTGAAGATGGGCCGTACGGGCCCGCTCGCAGAGCCACGCCGTGGGCCGCAGACAGGCAAGTCTGGGGACCCCCGTTCCCAGAACGCCGACACTCGCCTCCCTCGCCTCGTCCGGCATGACGACCGCCCCCTCCAGCAAAGGCAAGCCTCGTGCCCCGCGCAAGACCGCCGCCACGCCCAAGCCAAAGAAGGCGCTAACGCTCGAACAACGGGCAAGGGAGTCGGCCAAGAGGAAGGTCTGGCGGCACGCCACGGACGCGAGAGATGAAGCTGTCATGGCTGCCGCCGTCGCCGCCACCGTGCAGCAGGAGGTCACCAACGCCCGCGTCGCGGCGACAACAAGGGAGGCGCTCTATATGCTAGGGTTAAACCCTAGCCAGCATGGCCTCGTCAACGCCGCCGTCACCGCGGCCAGCACTAGCTCATCGGCGTTCCCTCGGATGGTGCTGCCCGACTCGCCCCACACGTCGGCTTGCACCCCGATGCCCGGCTTCCACGTGTACCCGCAGGCCTCCCGCCTCTCCGGGGAGTGCTCGCCCGATGTGAGCGTGGTGGCGCCTTCCACGCCCGCGCCCGCGCCCATCGACCTCAACGCCACACCGGTGGCCGGTGGCTCATCATCCGGAGGCGCGAGGAAACGCGTGCGGCAGATGCCGGCCGGCGTGCTCCCGGACGCCCGCAACCTATTCGAGGGAATGCCGGCCGGCGGCGGCGAGGACTACATGCAGAACCTCATCTTCGAGGGCGGTGCGCCGGCCGCTGGCTATGGTCCCGACGAGACAGAAAGCCAGGATGGCCGTGGGGCATTCACGCCGGCCGCTGACTATGATCCCGATCAGGCGACCTTCATGCGTGATCAGGTCGGCATGGACCTGGACAGCTTCCCACTTGACCACGAGTTTCCAGATGACTACGGGCAAGAGGAAGAGGACGAGTGCGACATCGACGTGGAGCCTTTGTTTGAGGACGAGCTCGCCAACCAAGCCGTCGGTCCGAAGCCGAAGCGCAAGAGCAAGCTCACGAAGGCATACACGGCGGCCGAGGACAAGCTTCTTTGCGAGTGTTGGCGAGACATTGGATAAGACCCCAAGACGGGTGCCGAACAAAAGCATTCAACTTTTTGGATTCGTGTCCACCGGGAGTTTCATGAGCGCAAGAAGTTTTCGCCTTACCAAATTGTGAGCACGCGCGGGTGGGTGTCCATTTCAAAGCGATGGAGGGTGATCCAACAAGAGTGCAACAAGTTTTGTGCCACTCTTGAGAGTGTCAAGGCCCGCCCCGTGAGCGGCATCGGCATGCAAGACATGGTATGCTAGCAAGCCGCCCTCTTTTGTGTCATTAAGTTTATGCTTGCGTGTTCATTCGCATACCATTTGCCAATATGCTTGCATGAAAACATTTGTAGGCATTTCAAGCTTTGGAGGCATTCAAGGTCCAACACAATGGCAAGTGCTTCAACCTCTCCCATTGCTTCAGGGTCATCAAAAGACGAGGAGAAGTTCAAGGCGCAATATGCCGCCCTCAAGTCGCATGGGGGAAGCAAGCCATGGAGGATGTTGGGGACGGCGAGCCGGCACGGCCGCGGGGGAAGACCAACTCCAAAAAGGAGGACAAGCGGGATGCGGCATCAAAGGCCTTGATCGCAAGCGTGGAGGGCATGATGAATAAGAAGGACTCAAGGGAGGAGGAGCGCCGACATTTCAAAGAAGAGCAAATGAATGCCTTCATGGAGATCCAAAGGAGGAGGCTTGAGATGGACGCGGAGAAGCAAGCCAAGATGCTTGAGCTGGAGGCAGAGAAGCAAGCCAAGATGCTAGAGATCGAGGCCGCCAACGCCAAGACCAAGGCGAAAGAAGTGGCTCTCGCGAGCATGATGACCGGGATGGAGATCATGAAGGTGGATCCCAACACCGTGTCGCCAAGGAAGAGGCCGTGGTTCGAGAAGATGCAGGCCGAAATGCTCAACTTCACCGACGAGTGATCTCGTGGCCGCGAGCGCCTTCCTTTTTGTATGCCGGCTTGTGTGCTGGCATGACCATGAGGCCGTGATGGCGTGGTCGAACTCAAGTCACACCCCTTTTTGTGTGCTGGCATGTGTGCCGGCCAGCGCGAACTGTGTGGTGATATTTTGTATCCCCTTTTTCTTTTGAGTTGGCAGTAATCTTTATTTGTTTGCACACAAATTAGTTCATAGAAACTGTTGAAGTTTGAGACAAGATACCATACAATCTTTATTTCTTTCTTCAGAAATTGCTCTTATGATGGAGTATTATGACTACCCTTATTATCCAGCGCCAGTGCTTTTGGGCCCTCTCCTTATATGGCACTAGATAAGTAAGCCATCATGATTTCCTAAAAAAAGTGAAGCCAGCATTAATAACAACAATGATTTTCAACCAAACAGACAACAGTGTTTTTTTCGGAGATCAGATAACACAGTGATTAGTACCTCTAATTAAGCCCCATCTTTTACTTCATAACTGGTCAAGGAAAGTGGTTTTGTACGCTTACTGCAGACTTTTTATCTCATTCTCTCTCCTCTCTCCAATCTCCATTTCTCCTAACAAAATCTTCTTGACCTCCTCCTTCCTTGCTTCGCTCTGCTACCCAATCTGCTCCCTTTATCGAATTCCCAAATCCAATCTCATAGTTAATTAAACTCGGCTCTGGGTGCCTGAGACCCGGCAGGGCGGTGCCGTCCACGATGGGATCGAAGGCGGTATGGCTCCCCGTGGCCCTGCTCCTGGCGGCAGTGGCCCTCTCGTCCGTCCTGACGCCGCCGGCCGCCGCGGCCGCTACGGAGTCCGGCGAGGCCGACCACGCCGTTCAGCAGCACAGCGAGCGCATCTCAGGTCCGGCCATATCTCCAAATCTCTTCCTTTTTTGTTTCTTCCTTCTCAAAAGTTTGATGTTTTCAGAAACTAGGATTTCTTCGCTCCTGTTCCACCTGTTGAGACGCTTTAAACTGCGAGTTAGTATGATTGTAATTTGGTTCTATCTGTGGAGATGATTGGTTCTCCTGCTGTTTTTCGAGTTGTGGACTAGGTCATCTTTTGAGGGCCGCTGAGTCCAGATTGGTTCTGGTTCAGTTCCTCCGTTCAGTTGATACGCCTTTTTTTTCTGCCTTTCGTGTTGGATATTGTGCCAAGATTATGTTTATGCGTCTGTACACAAATATATTTGGTTGAGATAGAATTGATCAATTATAATCACAAAGGTTCAGTTTACCATTCTCAAGTAGTTTAAATAAACTTGATATAATCTCACAATTTTTGATAGAGATAGTCGTATGCTTTGCTGTTGCACAACCTAATTACTTCAAATTTTGTTCAGATAATTCGCTCATCTGTTTGCTGAATTTGCGATTATTTAACTTGTAGGAAGTGCTGGTGATGTGCTAGAAGACAATCCTGTGGGAAAGTTAAAGGTTTTCATATATGACTTGCCAAGAAAGTATAACAAGAAGATGGTCACCAAGGATCCCCGGTGCCTCAATCACATGTTTGCTGCGGAAATATTCATGCATCGTTTCTTGCTCTCAAGTGCTGTGCGGACACTCAAACCCAAAGAGGCTGATTGGTTCTACATACCAGTTTATACTACATGTGACCTAACTCCTGCTGGTCTTCCCTTGCCATTCAAGTCACCACGGGTGATGAGGAGTTCGATCCAGTATATTTCGAATAAGTGGCCCTTTTGGAACCGAACTGATGGCGCAGATCACTTCTTTGTTGTCCCACATGATTTTGGAGCTTGTTTCCATTATCAGGTGAATTCACTAGTCCCTCGGACCCACATATTCACTAAGGGTTTCCTTATGCCTGACTTTGTTATTTCTTCTAGTACAACTTGTAACTAAAGGAGGGCAGTAGGTCATACTCCCTCTGTAAACAAATATAAGACGTCTGCAAAGGTTGTCTTATATTTGTTTACAAAGGTAGTAATTAGGAATATATCTTCCTTTATTTTGCGTTTTGCTCAAAAGTTCTCTGTGTAATAGTTACGCTGGTATTTGCAGGAAGAAAAAGCTATTGAACGTGGCATTCTCCCATTGCTGCGACGTGCTACATTGGTGCAAACTTTTGGACAGGAGAATCATGTTTGCCTGAAGGAGGGGTCTATCATCATTCCACCCTTTGCTCCTCCTCAGAAAATGCAGGCTCACCTTATTCCCCGGGACACACCACGGTCAATCTTCGTTTACTTTAGGGGTCTGTTCTATGACACCGGAAATGACCCTGAGGGTGGTTACTATGCAAGGTATCAATGCTTCTAAAATTTGACCAATCTGAACTCTTCCTCATGGTTTGGTTCCATTTATTTACTCACTTCAGTGGTGGTGTTGTACAGAGGTGCGCGGGCTTCCCTGTGGGAGAACTTCAAGAACAATCCTCTGTTTGACATTTCCACCGACCACCCTGCCACTTACTATGAAGACATGCAGCGTGCGGTCTTCTGCCTGTGCCCGTTGGGCTGGGCACCATGGAGCCCTAGGTTGGTTGAGGCTGTGGTCTTTGGCTGCATTCCAGTCATCATAGCTGACGATATTGTGCTGCCATTTGCTGATGCTATCCCATGGGAAGAAATTGGTGTCTTTGTGGAGGAGAAGGATGTCCCAAAGTTGGACACAATCCTGACATCAATGCCCATCGAGGATATTCTAAGAAAGCAAAGATTGCTCGCAAATCCATCAATGAAGCAGGCCATGTTGTTCCCACAGCCAGCCCAACCACGAGATGCATTCCACCAGATCTTGAATGGCCTTGCTCGTAAGCTCCCACACCCTGAGGGTGTATACTTGCCACCCAGCGAGAAGCATCTCAACTGGACTGCTGGACCTGTTGGAGATCTGAAACCGTGGTAGGGAAGAGTCAAGAGCTTCCCATCCTCTTTGCCACATAAGCCCCATAGAAATAGTTCATACTTCCTCTTATGTGATGTAATAGAAACACAGTGCCACGGGTGTAAATTACACCCAAGGCGTTATCTAACATGAGCGATTTCTGAAGTTGGTAATTTAGAAAGAAATGAAATGGCATTGTTCTTATCAGGTTAGGTGGATGGTGACTTTTGTTGACAAGATTTGTTACAGCTTGCAGAAGAAGAATCGATGGCAAGATCTGGTACTCCCTCTGTAAACTAATATAAGAGCATTTAGATTACTAAAGTAGTGATCTAAACGCTCTTATATTAGTTTACGGAGGGAGTACATCACAAGGCTGTAAGTAGCATTAGAGACAGCTATGCATTGATGCTGTACTCTGCTGATACAACCATGCTATTTGCATGCCAGATAACAGATTTATTGGTGTGGTGCAGCAGCCTCTCCAGTGGTACCATGTTGGCGGTCTGCCTGCTCTGCTCAGTGATCATCATCAGTAGTAAGGTTGAACGTCTTGAGCAGGTCAGGGCAGACGGGCAGCGGCTTGTCCTTGAGGTAGCCGAGCGGGTTGGCCATGCGGATGTTGTCGCTGATGCCAACGTTCCTGCTGAGGACTATCTCGGCGCGGTCCCTGAGTTCCTGAATCTCGTTGCAGTTTGGGAGGGGGCTCTGGACAAGAACCATCTCGCAGATATCCTCCGGATGGCTGTCCTTGAGCTCGATTTTGTAAGTGCCAGTCTCGTCGGTTACGCCGTCGATCGAGCGCTCAACTTTCTCAGTGCCGAAGCGCTTGCACTCCAGCCTCACCTTGGCACCTGCAGTCCATCAACAAATTAAGTACCACTGAGTGCAGCATGTCCTGTTTCAGCTGTTCACAGGTTCAGAGATGTGTAGTAATAGTATGGGTCAGAGATGCCTTGCTTACCCTTGATGTACTCGGTCACATTTGTCTCGAACCCGGCACGGCACGTGTCGCAGTAGACCCGTCCCTGAACAATGTAGTCGGGGAGGTCATTGGCGACGGCGGTGCCGGCGAGGGCAAAGATGGCGACCACAGCGATCACTGAAAGGATACGGAGCGAGGCCATGGCTGTTGCGCGTTTCCCCTCTACCTCCGGTGAATGTTCTGCCTCGGCGGAGGCTGAATGGCCTGGGGGTGAATGCAGAGAGGAGGGCAAAGAAACTCACCGGTTTCTGCATGCCACCTACTGCGCTTAAATAACCAAGGTGGCAGGAGGGTTTCCATGGTTGCGCATGGATGTAGGACGGATGTGAGCAGGGCAACCGTCCGTCGACCCAACGGAGGAGGAAATTTGACTCGGGTTTCCTTGAGGTTTGTGTGGTCCACAAAACTCTTAGGCAATATCCCTCCTCTTCCTTTGAAGCGTTTCATTGTTACCCTTGTTTCTCGAACAAAGACATGCATTTGGAGTGCAGAGCTCTGCTAGAAAAGGCTTCTAGTGTGGTGGTTAGCTAGAAAATGTCTACTCGCGTAAAAGTCTAATGACATATTCCCCCTGTCCCACAATATAAGACGTTAATATAAGACGTTTTACATGAGGCTAAGTGAGAATAAGCAAATCCGTTCTACAGTACTAAAGGTATCATGTACACTATCCAGCTCGTCCCAGAGGGGTTTGAGTGATCGGCAGTGGAACAAAAGATGGCCAATACTCTCCTGCTCGCTACAGTATCTGAGGAAGCAATGTTTCTTTTGAAGCGTCTTTCGTTTGTGAGCACTGACAAATAAAGTCAGATCCTCGGTTATTTTGGGATCCGCTGGAATATTTGGAAACGCACAAACACCAAGGTTTTTCCGAATGAAACCCAAGGAATCCACATCAATGCTCGGTCTGCTGCTGCCGACCTCGTGCTCTGGTCAAGCCGTTGCCCCAACAATGAAACTATGATCTCTTCTTTGTAATGGTTACAATGTTTTGGTAATATATGCTTCAGGCAGGCGTAAGCCCGCCGTTGACACGTCAAAAAAAATACTAAAGGTATCGGGAAGTGGGAGCATGAAATACATCATGATACGAGTTGCGACGAAGCTTGACTGGATGTGGTGTCGCGGTGAAGAAGCGGTGCAAACAGAGCAAGATGATTTCTCAATCATTTCTTCTACCGTAATACACAATAGAGGAGCCCTACATTCATTTTATCTGATAGAAAAGATTGTTTAGTGGTCTAACAAATATGTCTATGGACAATTAACGTGGTACTGTTGTTGTAATTATTGAGCTCTAGCCTATTTAATATTTCCGGTAATTCCTAGAAAAATCCAGAGGTCCTATGTCCTATTCATACATGACAAGGGTGTGTGAAAAGTTTAGTCCTATCCTGATTGTGGAGGATGTGTTGGACCGACATATAAGGTTGGTCAACTCACATACTAGTAAGAGCTTGAGAAGATGACACACACGCGCTCCTCTGCCAACCGCCACGCATCGCACGCGTGTCGTGTATCGTGATCGAGCGGAGCTAGGGCCTATGCCACGTGTACGCATTGGTTTCTTTTTGTCATGTAGGAAAATAGAAGTCGGAACATATTTTGCACTAACAATTATTGGGTTGCTTGTCTCCTCGTTAGTCCCTTCAGTTTCATTTCCTGTCTATTAGAGGCTGTTTCTCTTTCGTAGACGATTTCACCTCAGCTCCTATGCATTTTGCCTCGTGAGCTTTGTTTCGTTTACAACTTTCCCATCAAGCTTCTTGGTGTGCACCGCCAAGTGAGACAATGAGCCTTCAAAATCTCGCCTCATGTGATCCTGTGCGGGAGACATGTTATCATGTTTTTAGGGAGCGCTCTCGCGCGATTGTTGGATTCTTCTCCATCGTGCAACACATGACTTCTCCCCCACCATGACTACTTCCCCGCCGCCGCCGATCCATTCAGCGACATGGCGACTAATGTGCCCGACTCTTCTTCCACCGCACCGTATGTGTTCCCGCCCCTTTTGTTAGTGATCATGTTTGAAATACTGGCAGTAGCAATCGATATGAATATCAAGTTTTATCTACCAATTTTTTGGATTAACCTTAATGGAAAATTGTTCAAATATTCATCAAACCAAAAACCTGATGGATGTAGGCATTTTTCTCCAATTTCTTTTCATGCGACTCTCAAGCCTCCTGTGATTGAGGGTGTGAATTACAAGAGGTGCCATGAAAGGGTAGTTCTTTGGCTTACCACTATAATTTTTTTTCATGCCTCCAAGGGCAAGCTAGTGGGGCCAGTTACTCCTAAACATGAGCAAACTTTACATACATTCTCTTTCGAGTTGTTGTTTTGAGTGCTCTTGGCGTCAAGATTGTTGATCCCTTCATGACCATTATGGTCGGCAAAGATATGTGGAATGCGCTCAAGGCCAAAATTGGGGTCTCTCGGACGCATGTAGCGAATTATATGTCATGGAACGAATCATGACTAAAAGATGACTGATGACCACTCTGTGGTTGAGCAGGCTCATGAGATACAATCACTCGCTAAGTCACTTGAGCATTTTAACTGTGAGTTGCTAGACAAGTTTATTGATGAACCCATCATTGCCAAGCTTCCTCCTGTGTGGTGATTTTTTGTCACTTTTCTAAAACCAACAGACATGATTTTTTGTTGTTAATCTCATTGGCACTCTTTATTTGAAAGAGAAGGCGAGGGTGAAAGACAGACGTGCTCGCTTCTATGAAGGGAGCTCTAGTGCCAACTTGGTACACAAGAAGAATTTTCAATCCCACAAATTCAAGAACAAGAACAACTATTAGGGTAAAGGAAAATTTGAAGGCAAGAGAAATGCCTCAAGTCTGCCAACTTCAATAAGAACAAGGAGACCTTTTATGAGAAAAAACAAGGAGACCTTTAAGAAGAAATGAATTGCCATGTCCGTGGTAAGGAAGGACAATGGGCTCCCGATTGCGAAAACCGCTATGACATGTGTTAGCCTCAAAACAACAACAAGAATACTAATGCTTTTATTGGTGATATTGCGATGAAAGATGTCAGATATGCTAGATTTCCTATTGTTCTTTTCGTATGTCATTCTCCTGGTTGGTGGATTGACACAGGTGATAATATACATGTGTGTGTGTGTGTTTTGATTTCTCAATGTTTTCTTTTCATCAGGTCGCACGGACTACATTCGTTCTGATGGGAAGCATGACAATGCTTTTATTCATGGTGTTGGTATGGTCGATCTGAGGTTTACTTTAGGAAAGACCGTGTGCCTGAAGAGCGTGCAACATGTCCCTACGATAAATAAATGTTTTGTAAGCGACTCTCTCTTATGCATAGATGGTGCAGGATCGAAAGTATGTCTAGAGGGGGGGGGTGATTAGACTACTTGACTAAATAAATATCTTTCCTTTTCCCAATTTTAGTTGTGGGCAGATTTTAGCAATTATGACAAGTCAAGCAATCAACCTACACATGCAATTCTAAGAGTATAGCAGCGGAATGTAAAACATTGCATATGAAGGTAAATGGAAGGGTTTGGAGAAGGCAAACGCAATGGAGACATGAATATTTTTGGCGTGGTTCCGATAGGTGGTGCTATCGTACATCCACGTTGATGGAGACTTCAACCCACAAAGGATAACGGTTGCGCAAGTCCACGGAGGGCTCCACCCACGAAGTGTCTGCAAAGAAGCAACATTGTCTATCCCACCATGGCCATCGCCCACGAAGGACTTGCCTCACTTGGGTAGATCTTCACGAAGTAGGCGATCTCCTTGCCCTTACAAACTTCTTGGTTCAACTCCACATCATGTCAGAGGCTCCCAAGCGACACCTAACCAATAGGTAATAGACGGTGTGTTGATGATGAACTCCTTGCTCTTGTGCTTCAAATGATAGTCTTCCCAACACACAACTATCTCTCACAGATTTGGTTATGGTGGAAGAAGGATTTGAATGGAAAGCAACTTGGGGAAGGCTAGAAATCAAGGTTCCAATGGTAGGAATGGAATGTCTTTATCTCAACACATGAGTAGGTGGTTCTCTCTCAGAAAATGAATGATGGAAGTGTAGGCACATTCTGATGGCTCTCTCTTATGAGAAGAGGGGGTGGTGGTGGTGGTGGTGGTGGTGGAGGGGTATATATAGCCTCCACACAAAAACCAACCGTTACACACTTTTGACCCATCTCGGTGGCACCAAACAGAAAACTCGGTGGCACCGATTTGTTCAAAAAATATGAACGTTAGGAATCTTGGTGGGATCGACGGGAATAACTCGGTGGAACTGATGTGTTAGGGCTTAGGGAAAACCTCGTCTCGGTGGCGCCGATCACTACAAAAAAAAGACACATCCGTGACATTTTGGGCCGAACGAATTTTTTTCTGTCATGCTTATGAGACTTCTTGATGATAATTGTGACAAAACCCGGTATCATCATAGATATGATGGGCTCCTATTTCTACTAGTAGAACGCCCGTAGTGCTACGGGCTACAATGCACATTAAATGATTAAGGTCATCTATAAGGTCGAAGTTCATTTCTTGCTCATACGTCCGAACGTGTTCGGACATCAAACAAGACCCAGACTTCCAAAATTCAACGGTCTGGATAATCTATGCTCCCCTAAATAGTGGCAGCAACAATACCGTAGAGTAAAGAATCTCATCTCATCTCTCTTTTTCTGTCAAACATCTCTCAATGTAGCAGCAGGGGCACGAACATGAACAATAGCGTAGGAGTAGTGCCGCCCCTACCATTCCCGACTCGAGCAATGCTATTTCCTACTTTTCCTGCCGCATTTGCTTGGCACTGCGCTCCCTCTGCTTTTCCTCCTCTATTCCATGTATCATAAATAATAGCAAAGGATGAAGAGATTTAGAATGTCTGAAAGTCTAAAATATTTTGATGTCTACCAACCGGAAGCACCGATAACTACATTTAAAAATAGGAACATATGCTATCTTCATCGGTAAATAAGCAGTTAAAAAGCATAGGACCAAAACCAAATAATTCAGAATGAATGTTACAGATCATTTAGAAGCACAATGTCAATGTGTGCAAACCATTGTACTGCTACCACTTGCAAAAATTTAACAATTCTCAACTCAACCAGCATGCAGTACATCTATTACTATAGGATACTGGATACAAATGGCTTTGTAAAGGGTTTCATACACTCTTTTTAATGTGCAAGTACATCAAACATGTTCCAACAAGCAGGAATGGTGAGGCGAAATTAAACCATGGATATAGCCTTATAGCACCAGCATGCCTGTCTATGTTACTCCGCAAGCCAAACTATAGAACTTCTCTCTACCGGCAACCTTCCCAAAAAGACACTTTGCCTCAAGGTAGCACCATTCCCCCACAAATATGCACAGGCATGCATCATCGAAGATGCATGCCTGATGCGGCCTTCCTCTTTGGTCTTCTTATCCGCCTGACCGTCGGCGGCATTGCCCGCCATGCATGCTCACGTCTAATTGCTCCTTGTCAAGTACATCCACCCGTCCAACTCGCACCTCAAGACCATGCTCCATGCTCGCTGATGCCTATGTCAAGTCCAGCAAGGGCTTCATGTTTCTTTGTGTTTTATGCTTCCTATCAAACAAAAAATCTTTTGATCTATTGGTCGCCGTTCCCTGATAAGATACAGAGGCAGAAAAAAATGTGTAATCAAACATAATTTGAAGAAACAAAGTAAAAATCGCTACTTGTAAAAGATATGAAGTGAAGCCCGAGTTCCCAAAAAGGAAGTCCTGAATTCTTTCTATGAGGTTGCAAGGAATCTCATTATATTTAAACAGTGTCCGGTATCCTTAATAAAAAAATACACATTAATTCTGATCAGTTACTAAGTTTACCTAGTCAATTATCCATGTATTGCCACAGAAACAAATGGATACATATAGAGACTAATGATACCACCAGAAGGCCATGTGCTCCAGTCTTAGGGTGTGTCATTGCTTTCCTTCGGCGACATCACCTTACCTCTATCAGGCCACCTCTTTTAGCCACCACCCCACCCCTCCTTTCTCCTCCTCACTTTCTTCTCTCCTCTTGGCTATTGGATTATAATTGACTGTTGGTAGACAACAAGCAAAGGCAATTCATAATGATCATGATAATACTCTGCACTCAGTATACCTTGGATGCTCTGAAATCAACTTCTGATCATTGCTGATATATAGATCGGCTGCAATCATCATTGATCATGATCCTCATAATCTTGTTGTTGAACGCCTTGATTCTCAAAAGAATGTCATGCTGCATCGTTATTTCACCCAGGTTAAGGCTATCGAGATAAAATACCTGCACAAATAATGCACTTGATCATTATGTATAAATGCAATGCAGCTCAGACCGATAATTTTCGAGATACTGGCTTATACATGAAGGAACAGTAAACACCCAGTTATGTTGTTCGTGGATTTCTTCCTCGTGACATCACACTTTAGCTTGTTATCCGCTTCTAGTATGCCTTCAATGACATATTAACCCCAATTGTAATTCAAAATATTGCCAGGACCCATAAGCGCTGGCCAATATGTTAGGCTTGAATAATCATATTTTGCCATCGGTGCCATCATGTGTCCCACAAGGAAAACAATAAGTATTGTCTTGGAATCATGCAGCTCCTTCTCTGTCATTGGTGAGTTATAATTCTTTTCCAGTACTGCTTGAGCTTCTTTCAAACTTCTTCCTTCTTCTGATCCTATACAATCCCTAAACGACTTCTAATCTCCTTGGCTGCTGACTGAATGCAGTCATTCTTTTTGTTAGCAATGCAAGCGCATGTGCAGGGGATCCCGAATACCATCCCAATGTCCATGCCATCAAATGGGTATTCTATCATCGTGGATTACAATTGCCCTCTTATCTATGTCCACATGTGTAAGCAAGAACACATCCAACTTTAGATTTAGCTTGTTCAGCTCAGGGATGTGCAGGGTGCCTCTCCATCCTGTAGAAACCACAAAGCCGCGCTTCTTCTGATTGAACTTTGAAACGCCGCTATGAATCAGTTTAACAGAACTTCTTGATGTTGCCCCAGTGCCTCCTTCCAGATGGTGTGATTCACCGTCCTCACCGTCTGTTCTGCATTCACGTACTGATCTTTTCAATCTTCCCGCACAAAAATTAATCCTCAATACTAATTAACAATCGCAGAAAGGACAACATGTCATCATCGTGCACGCCGCGCTCACCCCTAATCTGTTCAAGATGCGCATCCTATCTTGTCGGGCTCGGCGGCGTACCTGTCTTGCGAGCGCGGACGCGGATGGAGACGGCGGCCAGCACACGATGCACTTGGGAACACAACCTTCTTCCGCCACCATGCCATCACCGCGCGCACGGACGCCGGTTCCTCATGGCGGCGGCCAGCCTCGACGCCCCCCTCTTGCTCTTCCTTCCACCATCATGGGGTCTGCTGTCCAAGATACGTCCGTGATGGTGGTGTCCGTGGAGGGCCTCGGGTGGTGGCATTGCAAGGGAGGCGGCAGCTTCTGGAGAAGAGGATCGGGTGTGGCGTCGCACGAGGAGGCGGAATCGGCGACGTCGTGCGGCCCGGAGCGTAGGGGAGGAGAGATGTGATCGGGTGGCAGCAGAGAAGCGGCGGCGGTGAGAACCCTAGCTGGGTTAGGGGAAGAAATCAGGGGGACGTGGTGAAGCAAGCCTGAGCGCGGCGTACGTTTTTTTGTTTCCTTTTGTAGTTTTTACAAAGAGATTAAAACTAGTGGGATGAGGGGGAAGGGTGGAACAAAAGCCCGGACGAAAATAAAACCGGAGTACCAGGCTACCAACTGCTCCATTAGGCCTTGTACAATGGAAGATGCTTAGGGTGGTGCTTCAGAAAAATAAGTCTATCCTGTACAAATAAGCACCGGTGCTTAAGAAATCTTGGTTTATTTCTCTAAGCACCTCCCATTGTACAAGGCCTTAGGAGTAGAGAAGATGACAAAAAATCATGACAGAAAATGGGCTTTTCATCCTGGGCGGGCCGGAGACGCAGCTGCATGACATTCTTTGGGCCGTCAAAAACCGTGGTAGAAGCGAGGGCGAGGAAAATGTCGGGGAGTTCCCGGTTACAGTGGGTGGTCGGGGTCGAGCGATGCACGGAGGGATTGCGGGTTTCTCTCGTACACGTACATGTGTGGGTGCGAGGCGTTGGGCACTAACTGAACCCGAGCGAGGCATTCACCTACTGAACCCGAGCGATTGCACTGGCTACGCGTTACTGAACCCGATCGATCGATCGATCCCTGGCTGTTAACTGAACCCGATAGAGCGATTCCTTTGCTACTGCTGCTAACTGAAGACGATCGAACCTGCTGCCTCTTGATAAACAGTGAGCGTTGTTGGGGGTTGGATGAACAGTTCCCGGTGGGGGTTGGATGAACAGGACCCCGTGGTAGTAGAGGCCGTTGCCGCTGGATGAACAGGACCCAGTGGAGGACTGGTTGAACAGTCACTGATACGCGTCGGTCCTAAAGAAACGGTTTTTAACCCCTTTCTGCGACGCCATTTGGAACCGTCGCCAAGTGAGTGTGTGCGATAGGGTGTCCTTCCCACTGAAGGAAATATGCCCTAGAGGCAATAATAAAGTTATTATTTATTTCCTTATTATCATGATAAATTTTTATTATTCATGCTAGAATTGCATTAACCGGAAACGTAATACATGTGTGAATACATAGACAAACAGAGTGTCACTAGTATGCCTATACTTGACTAGCTCGTTGATCAAAGATGGTTATGTTTCCTAGCCATAGACATGGGTTGTCATTTGATTAACGGGATCACACCATTACGAGAATGATGTGATTGACTTGACCCATTCCGTTAGCTTAGCACTCGATCGTTTAGTATGTTGCTATTGCTTTCTTCATGACTTATACATGTTCCTATGACTATGAGATTATGCAACTCCCGTTTACCGGAGGAACACTTTGTGTGCTACCAAACGTCACAACGTAACTGGGTGATTATAAAGGTGCTCTACAGGTGTCTCCGAAGGTACTTGTTGGGTTGGCGTATTTTGAGATTAGGATTTGTCACTCCGATTGTCGGAGAGGTATCTCTGGGCCCACTCGGTAATGCACATCACTATAAGCCTTGCAAGCATTGCAACTAATGAGTTAGTTGCGGGATGATGTATTACGGAATGAGTAAAGAGACTTGCCGGTAACGAGATTGAACTAGGTATTGAGATACCGACGATCGAATCTCGGGCAAGTAACATACCGATGACAAAGGGAACAACGTATGTTGTTATGCGGTCTGACCGATAAAGATCTTCGTAGAATATGTGGGAGCCAATATGAGCATATAGGTTCCGCTATTGGTTATTGACCGGAGACGTGTCTCGGTCATGTCTGCATAGTTCTCGAACCCGTAGGGTCCGCACGCTTAACGTTTCGATGACCGTTATATTATGAGTTTATATGTTTTGATGTACCGAAGGTTGTTCGGAGTCCCGGATGTGATCACGGACATGACGAGGAGTCTCGAAATGGTCGAGACATGAAGATTGATATATTGGAAGCCTATGTTTGGATATCGGAAGTGTTCCGGGTGAAATCGGGATTTTACCGGAGTACCGGGAGGTTACCAGAACCCCCCCGGGGCTTAATGGGCCATAGTGGGCCTTAGTGGAGAAGAGGAGAGGCGGCTAGGGCAGGGCCGCGCGCCCCTCCCCCCTAGTCCGAATAGGACAATGAGAGGGGGGCGGCGCCCCCCCTTTCCTTCCTCTTTCCCTCCTCTTTCCCCCTCCACTCCTAATCCAACAAGGAAAAGGGAGGGAGTCCTACTCCCGGTGGGAGTAGGACTCCTCCTGGCGCGCCCCCTCCTGGCCGGCCGCACCTCCCCCCTTGCTCCTTTATATACGGGGGCAGGGGGCACCCTAGAGACACAACAATTGATCGTTTGATCTTTTAGCCGTGTGCGGTGCCCCCCTCCACCATAGTCCACCTCGATAATACTGTAGCGGTGCTTAGGCGTAGCCCTGCGTCGGTAGAACATCATCATCGTCACCACGCCGTCGTGCTGACGAAACTCTCCCTCAACACTCGGCTGGATCGGAGTTCGAGGGACGTCATCAGGCTGAACGTGTGCTGAACTCGGAGGTGCCGTGCGTTCGGTACTTGATCGGTCGGATCGTGAAGACGTACGACTACATTAACCGCGTTGTGCTAATGCTTCCGCTTTCGGTCTACGAGGGTACGTAGACAACACTCTCCCCTCTCGTTGCTATGCATCACCATGATCTTGCGTGTGCGTAGGATTTTTTTTTAAATTACTACGTTCCCCAACAGTGGCATCCGAGCCTAGTTTTATGCGTTGATGTTATATGCACGAGTAGAACACAAGTGAGTTGTGGACGATACAAGTCATACTGCTTACCAGCATGTCATACTTTGGTTCGGCGGTATTGTTGGATGAAGCGGCCCGGACCGACATTACGCGTACGCTTACGCGAGACTGGTTTTACCGCCGTGCTATGCACACAGGTGACTAGCCGGTGTCAGTTTCTCCAACTTTAGTTGAACCGAGTGTGGCTACGCCCGGTCCTTGTGAAGGTTAAAACAACACCAACTTGACAAACTATTATTGTGGTTTTGATGCGTATGTAAGAACGGTTCTTGCTAAGCCCGTAGCAGCCACGTAAAACTTGCAACAACAAAGTAGAGGACGTCCAACTTGTTTTTGCAGGGCATGTTGTGATGTGATATGGTCAAGACGTGATGAGATATAAGTTGTTGTATGAGATGATCATGTTTTGTTGAAGTTATCGGCAACTGGCAAAAGCCTTATGGTTGTCTCTCTATTGCATAAGATGCAAGCGCCAAATAATTGCTTTACTTTATCGCTATGCGATAGCAATAGTTGCAAGAGCAATAGTTGGCGAGACGACCATGTGACAACACATTGATATAGATCAAGATGATGGAGATCATGGTGTCATGCCGGTGACGATGGAGATCATGATGATGCTTTGGAGATGGAGATTAAAGGCACAAGATGATGATGGCCATATCATGTCACATATTATGATTGCATGTGATGTTTATCTTTTATACATCTTATTTTGCTTAGTTCGGTGGTAGCATTATAAGATGATCTCTCACTAAATTTCAAGATAAAAGTGTTCTCCCTGAGTATGCACCGTTGCCAAAGTTCGTCGTGCCCATACACCACGTGATGATCGGGTGTGATAAGCTCTACGTCCATCTACAACGGGTGCAAGCCAGTTTTGCACACGCATAATACTCAGGTTAAACTTGACGAGCCTAGCATATGCAGATATGGCCTCGGGACACTGAGACCGAAAGGTCGAGCGTGAATCATATAGTAGATATGATCAACATAGTGATGTTCACCATTGAAAACTACTCCATTTCACGTGATGATCGGTTATGGTTTAGTTGATTTGGATCACGTGATCACTTAGATGATTAGAGGGATGTCTATCTAAGTGGAAGTTCTTAAGTAATATGATTAATTGAACTTAAATTTATCATGAACTTAGTCCTGGTAGTATTAGCATATCTATGTTGTAGATCAATAGTTCGCGTTTAGCTCCCCTGTTTTATTTTTTGATATGTTCCTAGAGAAAACTAAGTTGAAAAATGTTAGTAGCAATGATGCGGATTGGATCCGTGATCTGAGGATTATCCTCATTGCTGCACAGAAGAATTATGTCCTTGATGCACTGCTAGGTGACAGACCTATTGCAGGAGCAGATGCAGACGTTATGAACGTTTGGCTAGCTCAATATGATGACTACTTGATAGTTTAGTGCACCATGCTTAACGGCTTAGAATCGGGACTTCAAAGACGTTTTGAACGTCATGGACCATATGAGATGTTCCAGGAGTTGAAGTTAATATTTCAAGAAAATACCCGAGTTGAGAGATATGAAGTCTCCAACAAGTTCTATAACTAAAAGATGGAGGAGAATAGCTCAAGCAGTGAGCATGTGCTCAGATTGTCTGGGTACTACAATCGCTTGAATCAAGTGGGAGTTAATCTTCCAGATAAAATAGTGATTGACAGAATTCTCTAGTCACCATCACCAAGTTAGTAGAACTTCGTGATGAACGATAGTATGCAAGGGATGACGAAAACGATTCCCGAGCTTTTCATGATGATGAAATCGATGAAGGTAGAAATCAAGAAAGAGCATCAAGTGTTGATGATTAACAAGACCACTAGTTTCAAGAAAAGGGGTAAAGGGAAGAAGGGGAACTTCAAGAAGAACGGCAAGCAAGTTGCTGCTCGAGTGAAGAAGCCCAAGTCTGGACCTAAGCCTGAGACTAAGTGCATCTACTGCAAAGGGACTGGTCACTGGAAGCGGAACTACCCCAAGTGATTGGCGGATAAGAAGGATGGCAAAGTGAACATAAGTATATTTGATATTCATGTTATTGATGTGTACTTTACTAGTGTTTATAGCAACCCCTCAGTATTTGATACTAGTTCAGTTGCTAAGATTAGTAACTCGAAACGGGAGTTGCAGAATGAACAGAGACTAGTTAAGGGTGAAGTGACGATGTGTGTTGGAAGTGGTTCCAAGATTGATATGATCATCATCGCACACTCCCTATACTTTCGGGATTAGTGTTGAACCTAAATAAGTGTTATTTGGTGTTTGCGTTGAGCATGAATATGATTTGATCATGTTTATTGCAATACGGTTATTCATTTAAGATAGAGAACAATTGTTGTTCTGTTTACATGAATAAAACCTTATATGGTTACACACCCAATGAAAATGGTTCGTTGGATCTCGATCATAGTGATACACATATTCATAATATTGAAACCAAAAGATGCAAAGTTAATTATGATAGTGCAACTTATTGGTGGCACTGCCGTTTAGGTCATATTGGTGTAAAGCGCATGAAGAAACTCCATGCTGATGGGCTTTTGGAATCACTTGATTATGAATCACTTGATGCTTGCGAACCATGCCTTATGGGCAAGATGACTAAGACTCCGTTCTCCGGAACAATGGAGCGAGCAACTGACTTATTGGAAATAATACATACTGATGTATGCGATCCGATGAGTGTTGAGGCTCGCGGCAGGTATCGTTATTTTCTGACCTTCACAGATGATTTGAGCAGATATGGGTATATCTACTTGATGAAACATAAGTCTGAAACATTTGAAAAGTTCAAAGAATTTCAGAGTGAAGTGGAAAATCATCGTGACAAGAAGATAAGGTTTCTACGATCTGATCGCGGAGACAAATATTTGAGTTACGAGTTTGGTCTTCAAATTAAAACAATGTGGAATACTTTCACAAATTCGTGCCACCAGGAACACCACAACATAATGGTGTGTCTGAACATCATAACTGTACTTTATTGGATATAGTGCAATCTATGATGTTTCTTACCGATTTACCACTATAGTTTTGGGGTTATGCATTAGAGACAGCTGCATTCACGTAAAAAGGGCACCATCTAAATTCGTTTGAGACGACACCGTATGAACTGTGGTTTGGCAAGAAACCAAAATTTTCGTTTCTTAAAGTTTGAGGTTGCGATGCTTATAAGGAAAAGTTTCATCCTGATAAGCTCAAACCCAAATCGGAGAAATGTTTCTTCATAGGATACCCAAAGGAGACAGTTGGGTACACCTTCTATCACAGATCCGAAGGCAAGATATTCGTTGCTAAGAATGGATCCTTTCTAGAGAAGGGGTTTCTCTCGAAAGAAGTAGTGGGAGGAAAGTAGAACTTGATGAGGTAACTGTACCTGCTCCCTTATTGGAAAGTAGTTCATCACAAAAATCTGTTCCTGTGACTACTACACCAATTAGTGAGGAAGCTAATGATGATGATCATGTAACTTCAGATCAAGTTACTACCGAACCTCGTAGGTAAACCAGAGTGAGATCCGCACCAGAGTGGTACGGTAATCCTGTTCTGGAGGTCATGTTACTTGACCATGACGAACCTACGAACTATGAGGAAGCGATGGTGAGCCCAGATTCCGCAAAATGGCTTGAGGCCATGAAATCTGAGATGGGATCCATGTATGAGAACAAAGTGTGGACTTTGGTTGACTTGCGCGATGATCGGCAGGCCATCGAGAATAAATGGATCTTCAAGAGGAAGACGGACGCTGATAGTAGTGTTACTATCTACAAAGCTAGAATTGTCGCAAAAGGTTTTTCGACAAGTTCAAGGTGTTGACTACGATGAGAGTTTCTCACTCGTATCTATGCTTAAGTCTGTCGGAATCACGTTAGCAATTGCCGCATTTTATGAAATCTGGCAAATGGATAAACAAAACTGCACTCCTTAATGGATTTATTAAAGAAGAGTTGTATATGATGCAACCAAAAGGTTTTGTCAATCCTAAAGGTGCTAACAAAATATGCAAGCTCCAGCGATCCATCTATGGACTGGTGCAAGCATCTCGGAGTTGGAATATACACTTTGATAAGTTGATCAAAGGATATAGTTTTATACAGACTTGCGGTGAAGCCTGTATTTACAAGAAAGTGAGTGGGAGCACTACAGCATTTCTGATAAGTATATGTGAATGACATATTCTTGATCGAAAATAATGTAGAATTATTCTGCAAAGCATAAAGGAGTGTTTGAAAGGAGTTTTTCAAAGGAAGACCTCGGTGAAGCTGCTTACATATTGAGCATCAAGATCTGTAGAGACAGATCAAGACGCTTGATAAGTTTTTCAATGAGAACATACCTTGACAAGTTTTTGAAGTAGTTCAAAATGGAACAGTCAAAGAAAGAGTTCTTGCCTGTGTTACAAGGTGTGAAATTGAGTAAGACTCAAATCCCGACCACGGCAGAAGATAGAACGAGAATGAAAGTCATTCCCTATGCCTCAGCCATAGGTTCTATAAAGTATGCCATGCTGTGTACCAGATCTATTGTATACCCTACACTGAGTTTTGCAAGGGACTACAATAGTGATCTAGGAGTAGATCACTGGACAGCGGTCAAAATTATCCTTAGTGGAATAAGGATATGTTTCTCGATTATGGAGGTGACAAAAGGTTCGTCGTAAAGGGTTACGTCGATGCAAGTTTTTGACACTGATCCAGATGACTCTAAGTCTCAATCTGGATACATATTGAAAGTGGGAGCAATTAGCTAGAGTAGCTCCGTGCAGAGCATTGTTGACATAGAAATTTGCAAAATACATACGGATCTGAATGTGGCAGACCCGTTGACTATACTTCTCTCACAAGCAAAACATGATCACACCTTAGTACTCTTGGGGTGTTAATCACATAGCAATGTGAACTAGATTATTGACTCTAGTAAACCCTTTGGGTGTTGGTCACATGACGATGTGAACTATGGGTGTTAATCACATGGTGATGTGAACTATTGGTGCTAAATCACGTGGCGATGTGAACTAGATTATTGACTCTAGTGCAAGTGGGAGTCTGAAGGAAATATGCCCTAGAGACAATAATAAAGTTATTATTTATTTCCTTATTCTCATGATAAATGTTTATTATTCATGCTAGAATTGTATTAACCGGAAACGTAATACATGTGTGAATAAATAGACAAACAGAGTGTCACTAGTATGCCTCTACTTGACTAGCTCGTTGATCAAAGATGGTTATGTTTCCTAGCCATAGACATGAGTTGTCATTTGATTAACGGGATCACACCATTAGGAGAATGATGTGATTGACTTGACCCATTCCGTTAGCTTAGCACTCGATCGTTTAGTATGTTGATATTGCTTTCTTCATGACTTATACATGTTCCTATGACTATGAGATTATGCAACTCCCGTTTACCGGAGGAACACTTTGTGTGCTACCAAACGTCACAACGTAACTGAGTGATTATAAAGGTGCTCTACAGGTGTCTCCGAAGGTACTTGTTGGGTTGGCGTATTTCGAGATTAGGATTTGTCACTCCGAATGTCGGAGAGGTATCTCTGGGCCCACTCGGTAATGCACATCACTATAAGCCTTGCAAGCATTGCAACTAATGAGTTAGTTGCGGGATGATGTATTACGGAATGAGTGAAGAGACTTGCCGGTAACGAGATTGAACTAGGTATTGAGATACCGACGATCGAATCTCGGGCAAGTAACATACCGATGACAAAGGGAACAACGTATGTTGTTATGCGGTCTGACCGATAAAGATCTTCGTAGAATATGTGGGAGCCAATATGAGCATCCAGGTTCCGCTATTAGTTATTGAACGGAGACGTGTCTCGGTTATGTCTGCATAGTTCTCAAACCCGTAGGGTCCGCACGCTTAACGTTTCGATGACAGTTATATTATGAGTTTATATGTTTTTATGTACTGAAGGTTGTTCGGAGTCCCGGATGTGATCACGGACATGACGAGGAGTCTCGAAATGGCCGAGACATGAAGATTGATATATTGGAAGCCTATGTTTGGATATCGGAAGTGTTCCGGGTGAAATCAGGATTTTACGTGTGACGCCCGGATAATCAAGCTACAGTAAACCTCTGCTAATGGTGCCACGTCACCTCGGTTACTGTTGATAAACTCGAGTTAGTTCAAAAACGATTCAAGTTAGAATTTAAAATATAGGCAAACAATAAAAGTTTTCAAATATTAAAACTAAAATGTTCGGAGTGAACCAAATATTGCATAGATAATAATGGTGGAGAAATCTAAATTTAATAAAATGCTTAAGTGTTCAAAATAATTAAAATAGAGGTTTAAATGTTAAAATAAATGCCTTTTGAATTTTATAAAATATTAAACTATTTTAATTTGGGTTGAGGATTAATGTGGCGATAGTATATTTAAAAGTATTAATTTAAGTGCTAGTGATAATTTTTATAAAACTAAAATAAAAGAAAACTAAAAGTAAAACAGTAAAAGAAAGATAAATAAAAAGAAACAAAACAAAACAGAAAATTAACTAAAAAAAGAAGAAGAAAAGAACCCCCGGGCTCCGGCCCAGCAGGCCTGGCCCAACCAACTGGCCGGCCCACTCCCTCTCTTTATCCCCCCCGGAACCCTAGCCCGATCCCCATTCCCCCCCTCGCACTCCTCTCTCTCCCTCCTCTGCCCGATCTGGATCGGGGCAAACCCCCCGATCCCTTCGAGCCGACGCCGCCGTCGATCCCCGCGGCCACTACGCCGGTG
>NC_057799.1:369988646-369998106 GCF_018294505.1 Triticum aestivum
AGATCCCCCTCCCTCTCCCCTCCGTTCCCCTCTGCCCGCGCGTGCTCGCCGCCGTTCACCGTCGAACTCGCGGTCACCTTGCCCCGATCGCCTCGACGACGTGCCCGAACGACTCCCCGCCGTCGACTACGTCGACTGCGCCCTCGGGAACGAGCCGAGCGCCTCTGCACCGGCCTCCCCGAGCTCGTCTTCAACCTACGGCCGCCGTCGTTCGTCGCCGATTCCGGCTGCCCCGCGCCCTCCCCGAGCTCACTGCCACTCCCTACAGCCGCGCGGTGAGCTCCTCTACCTCCTCCCCCTCTCCGCTAGCTCGCTCGCGCTCCGTAGCTGCTTCCCCGCGCGCGCCCGAACGCCACGCCGCGGAGCTCGCCGCCGGCGTGTCTCCGGTGACCAAATGGTCACGGGCGTTGGCCCGCTAGCCCGACCGCACCGTGCCGCACCCACCTAGCTAGCTAGTTCGGCCGTTCGCGCGCTCTAGCGTAGCTT
This sequence comes from Triticum aestivum, assembly GCF_018294505.1. Lineage (NCBI taxonomy): Eukaryota > Viridiplantae > Streptophyta > Magnoliopsida > Poales > Poaceae > Triticum > Triticum aestivum. The sequence continues at coordinate 369,989,133 of NC_057799.1, forward strand.
CCGTCGGGCACCCGTAGCACCTCGCCGCCGACGAGCTTGTAGCGGTCGCCCCCGGCCGTTCCAGCCCCTCCGACCACCGTCGTTGGACGCGCGACGTCGAGCCGCGTCGAACGCGCCCAGCCCCGCCCCCGCAAACCCACTGTGGGTGAAACCCGCGCCCCTCCCGCGCGCGCCGCTGTGCGTTTTGGTCGCCGGCGATACTCCGGCGCCGGCCGCCGACGTGGCACACCTGGGGCCACCCCTAGGTCACTGCCAGTGGCCCCCACGGGCCCAGTTGACTGGGTTGACCCAGTCAACTGCTGACTGGGCAGGCCCAGTCACTGACATGCGGGCCCCGCCGCAAAAATTAAAAAAAGAAAAGAAAAAGGAAATGTTTTATAAATAAAAATAATTAGTTTAATTAATCTCTCACTGACAGGTGGGCCCAGTAGTTAAATAACTAAAAACTAATTAGTTTAATCCTCTGTTAACCCACTGTCTATGACAGGTGGGTCCCCCTTGTCAGTTTGACCAGTCAACCCGGACTGTTGACCGCTGACGTCACTCCTACGTCATGCTGACGTCATATCCCTTTTTCTGTTATTTAAATAATTCCAGAAATTCAAATAAACTTTGAAAATTCATATCTTTTAAACCGTAACTCGGATGAAAATGATTTCTATATGAAAGTTGCTCAGAACGACGAGACGAATCCGAATACGCAGTCCATTCATCCACCACACCTCCCTAACCTATCGAACTAGCAGCTTTCCCCCTCCGATCCGTCTGTCCGAAAACGCGAAACATCGGGCTTACCTCCCGGATGTTCCCCCCCTTCACCGGTACCACCTACTGTCGCGTTAGGGCACCCCTAGCACCGCTCATTGTCATGTCACGCATCGTCATGCTTATGTTTGCATTGTATTTACTGTTTCTTCCCCCTCTTCTCTCCGGTAGACTACGAGACCGACACTGCTGCTGCCCAGTTCGACTACGGAGTCGACGACCCCTCCTACTTGCCAGAGCAATCAGGCAAGCCCCCCCTTTGATCACCAGATATCGCCTACTCTAATCTCTACTGCTTGCATTAGAGTAGTGTAGCATGTTACTGCTTTTCGATATCCTATTCTGATGCATAGCCTATCCTTGCTACTACTGTTGTTACCTTTACCTGCAATCCTACATGCTTAGTCTAGGATGCTAGATTTCCATCAGTGGCCCTACATTCTTGTCCGTCTGCTGTGCTATACTATCGGGCCGTGATCACCTGGGCGGTGAACACGGGCATATACTTATATACTATATACATGACACATGTGATGAATTAAAGTCGGGTCGGCTCGTAGGAGTACCCGCAAGTGGATCTTTGTGGCGGAGCGACAGGGCAGGTTGAGACCGCCTAGGTGAGAGGTGGGCCTGGCCCTGGTCGGCGTTCGCGGATACTTAACACGCTTAACGAGATCTTGGTATTTGATCTGAGTCTGGCCATTTGGTCTATACGCACTAACCATCTACGTGGGAGTAGTTATGGGTATCCCGACGTCGTGGTATCAGCCGAAGCTCTTTTGACGTCAGCAACTGAGTGGCGCGCGCCGGATTGGACTGGAACGCCACTAGGCTAGGTCTGCTTCCGGCCGCGTACGCAACGTGCAGGTGTGCATAGGGCGATGGGCCCAGACCCCTGCGCGCATAGGTTTAGACCGGCGTGCTGGCCTCTCTGATGAGCCTAGGTGGGGCTGCGACGTGTTGATCTTACGAGGCCGGGCATGACCCAGAAAAGTGTGTCCGGCCAAATGGGATCGAGCGTGTTGGGTTATGTGGTGCACCCCTGCAGGGAAGTTTATCTATTCGAATAGCCGTGTCCCTCGGTAAAAGGACGACCCGGAGTTGTACCTTGACCTTATGACAACTAGAACTGGATACTGAATAAAATACACCCTTCCAAGTGCCAGATACAACCCGGTGATCGCTCTCTAACAGGGCGACAAGGAGGGGATTACCGGGTAGGATTATGCTATGCGATGCTACTTGGAGGACTTCAATCTACTCTCTTCTATATGCTGCAAGATGGAGATGTCCAGAAGCGTAGTCTTCGACAGGACTAGCTATCTCCCTCTTATTCCGGCATTCTGCAGTTCAGTCCCCTGATATGCCCCTTTACACAATTACCCATGCATATGTAGTGTAGCTCCTTGCTTGCGAGTACTTTGGATGAGTACTCACGGTTGCTTTTCTCCCTCCTTTCCCCTTTCTATACCGGATTGCCGCAACCAGATGCTGGAGTTCAGGAGCCAGACGCCACCGTCGACGACGACACCTACGACACTGGAGGTGCCTACTACTACGTGCAGGCCGCTGACGACGACCAGGAGTAGTTAGGAGGTCCCAGGCAGGAGGCCTTGCCTTTTCGATCGTTGCTACTTTTGTGCTAGCCTTCTTAAGGCAAACTTGTTTAACTTATGTCTGTACTCAGATATTGTTGCTTCCGCTGACTCGTCTATGATCGAGCACTTGTATTCGAGCCCTCGAGGCCCCTGGCTTGTATTATAATGCTTGTATGACTTATTTTTGTTGTAGAGTTGTGTTGTGATATCTTCCCGTGAGTCCTTGATCGTGATCGTACACATTTGCGTGCATGATTAGTGTACGGTCAAATCGGGGGCGTCACAAGTTGGTATCAGAGCCGACTGCCTGTAGGAACCCCCTTCCACACTCCTTGGCCGAAATCGAGTCTAGTCATTGCAAAACTTTTACTAACATGGCTGTGCGGCTTACGGGCCCACGTCGCCATTGGGTGGTACTAGGATCTTTTACTCCTCGACCTTTACTCTGGGACTCTGAACTCTCTTCTATTCGGGTTAAACGAGTTTACTAACTCTAACACTAGGATCCAGTGACCGCGTTCACCCCTAAGATGGATAAGCCATAGTTGTTTCTTAGAATAGTATTTTGAACAATTCACACACTGTCATTTGACTCCTTTGAAACGTCTTTGCTTTCAGATGGAACCCACGAGGCAGGTTGTTCGCCACACGATGGCCATTGGTGCCTCGGGATCACCTGCGGTGCTAGCTGAGATGATGACCTATCTGGGTTATCGCTGGCACCCTGAGTTCACCGTCTACGAGGAGTTCCAGGACTTTAACCAGGAGCAGTACCGTGCCATCGTCCACCTCTACTCTCGGGAGTACGACTCCACCACTGTGCTGCACACCGCACATGGTGTTGGTGTGACCATCGATATGGCTGTCCATGATGCAGCCTATGCTGCTCTGACACGTCTTCGTGGGGAGTATCGGGAGTTGGACACCTCCCCTTTCAGGCACATTGCTATCGCCTCTGATATTGGTGCGGAGGGATACTACACTGCCGCCTACTCCACTGTCACCCGGGAGCCCTTCTACCATCAGCACCTGGTTCTGCATGCTGATGGGCTGGATCGAGCTAACCGAGCTCTTCGCCACGAGATGTACACCACCCGTCAGCACCTTTACCGTGCTCTGACGCTGCTACACCCCTTTGTCCGGTCTGGACAGGTACCGCGCGCTGCGATCTACCCAGCCAGGACCGTGATGCCCCACGGTGTCGGTTGGCCAGAGGTGGGAGGCTACTCTCCCGCACTTGGTTCTCTTCTGCCACCTGAGCGTCGGACTCTACACCTGAGTATCCGCGGGCCCCAGTCTGCTGACGTGGAGGACTATCCGTTGCCTCACTACCAGCTGTCGGGCTACGATTACCTCCACAGTACCTCTTGGGACTGATGTAGGCTTGATTGTAGTATTAGTTTCAGTCGCCGCGAGCCTGTGTGCCGCCTATGATGTTTTAGTCTATGTACTGAACTCTATGTACTGAACTCTATGCATGACCCCTTTTGTAAGCTATGCCGACTATTATGTGGTAGCTATCGTGCTCCTTTCGTTATGCATGTTTCATCATAAATGATTCTTGTCATTGCAAATTTTCTCAATGCTGAACTACCACTGTTATATATTAGCAGGATGGTTAGACCAGGTGGTCGTGGTCGTGGTGGCGATGCCCCACCACCACCTGAGTACATGGCTGGTATGATCCAACAGTTTGAACTGAACCGCCAATTCATGGAAAATATGATGGCTCAGTTTCCTCGCCCCAATATGAACCAACAGCCAGCCCAAGTGACTCTTCAAGATTTCATACGCCTCAACCCAACCATCTACCGCAGCTCAACTCAGCCTCTGGATGCTGATGACTGGCTCCGTGACATCACCTATGAGTTGGAGTCTGCTGATGTAGCCCCTGCCAGCTATGTCAATTTTGCTTCCTTCTTCTTGAAGGGACCCGCAGCTCAATGGTGGGACAGCCACAGGCGTACTCTGCCAGCTGGAACAATCATCACCTGGCCAGACTTCCAAGCTGCTTTTCGTGCCCGCTTCATTCCTCAGGGAGTCATGGACCGGAAGAAGCGTGAGTTCCGCAACCTCACCCAAGGCAACAAAACTGTCGAAGCTTATCAGCGGGAGTTTCTGGACTTATCCCGCTATGCTGAAGAAGACATTGCAACTGATGCACGCAGACAGGAGAAGTTCCGTGATGGCCTTCAAGCGGACATCAAGCTCGCACTTCTAGTGCATGACTTTGCTGATTTCGCCACCTTGGTGAACAAGGCCATTAATGTCGAAACTGGTCTGCAGGAATACCAGAGCTCTAACAGGCGCAACCGTGACACGGGCTCATCTTCGGGCCCGCCCTCACAGAAGCGTAAGATATGGATCCCGAACAGCATGTATCGTCCAAATGCTTCTGCCCCAAAGCAGGCCTATGCTGCCCCTCGTCTGCCTACACCACCGTCCAGGCAGTCAAGACTTCCAGCTCCACCATCCCAAGCTCCTGTTCCCACTCCGAATAATGGCTTGTGCTTCAGGTGTGGTCAACCAGGGCACCGTGCTAAAGAGTGCAACCAGAACCAGAATCAACTGGCCCTTCCAGCAAATGGCCGTGGTAACAATCAGCCCCGCAACAACAATGCTAAGTCTTATGGACGTGCTCATGCCAACCACGTTGATCTTAACGAAGCTCAAGACCAGCCTGCTACTGTGATGGGTACACTCCTCGTAAATTCAGTACCAGCATCCGTTTTATTTGATACAGGTGCATCGCATTCATTCATGTCAGAAGATTTTGCATACAAGCACGACGTTAAATGTGAGGAGATGAACACCTCTGTATTGGTCAAAACCCCCGTGGGACAGTGTCAAACCTCCTTGGTTGGCATCGATGTCCCCGTGGAAATCGAAGGGCTGGAATTCTATGCCTCTCCCATTATCCTGAAGTCGTCTAACATCGACCTCATTTTGGGTATGGATTGGTTGAAAGCGCATACTGTTTCTATAGTTTGCGCCACTAAGACCGTCCATCTGCTACACCCTTCAGATGAAATAGTTGCTTACCAAGCTCATCTGGTGCAAAATGCCGAGGCAAGGCTCTATGCATTGAATGCATTGAACGCTGCACCACTCGAGGGCATCGAAAATATTACCGTCGTGCGTGAATTCCTCGACGTCTTCCCTGAAGAGCTTCCAGGGATTCCCCCTGCTAGAGCTGTCGAATTCATCATCGACTTGAAACCAGGCACCACTCCTATAGCCAAGCGACCCTACAAAATGCCGCCGCATGAACTCCTTGAGCTTAAGGAGGAAATCGACAAGTCTCTTCGCAAAGGATTCATTCGCCCAAGTTGCTCTCCTTGGGGAGCACCTTCTCTCTTTGTCAAGAAGAAGGATGGGACAAACCGGTTAGTTCAAGACTACCGTCCTATAAACCAAGCTACCATTCAAAATAAATACCCTCTTCCTCGGATCAATGATCTGTATGATCAACTGGCGGGTTCGTCAGTGTTCTCTAAGCTCGAATTGAGGTTGGGCTACCACCAGATCCGTGTTCGCGAAGAGGATATCCCAAAGACCGCCTTCGTGACTCGCTATGGTTCATACGAGTACACCGTCATGTCTTTCGGTTTAACCAATGCTCCAGCCACCTTCTCTCGTCTGATGAACTACATATTCATGGATTACCTCGACAAGTTCGTCGTGGTTTATCTGGATGATATCCTGATATTTTCCAAGAACGAAGAGGAACATGCTGAGCATCTTCGACTTGTGCTGGAAAAGCTACGAGAACATCAACTATATGCCAAGTTCTCTAAATGTGAATTCTGGCTACCCGAAGTAACCTATCTGGGGCATGTCATCTCTAAGGATGGTATTGCCGTCAACCCCGAGCGAGTTCAGGCTATTCTTGATTGGACCCCTCCCAAGAACGTTAAGCAAGTCAGAAGTTTTCTCGGTCTCGCCAGCTATTGCCGTCGATTCGTCGAGAACTTCTCTAAGATCGCCAGGCCTCTGACTAACCTGTTACATAAGGGCGTCAAGTTCCAATGGACAGACAAATGTCAGGAAAGTTTCCAAGCACTCAAAGACAAGTTGACTTCTGCTCCAGTTCTAGCTCCACCTGATACTAAGAAGGACTTTGTCATTTACTGCGACGCTTCCCGTCAAGGATTAGGCTGTGTCCTAATGCAAGACCGCAGAGTGATTGCTTATGCCTCTCGACAATTGCGCCCGCACGAAGAGAACTACCCAGTTCACGACCTCGAACTTGCTGCCGTCATTCATGCGCTGAAACAGTGGCGACATTACCTTCTCGGTAATCGTTGCGAGATCTTCACTGACCACCAAAGTCTGAAGTATCTGTTTACTCAACCAGATCTGAACCTACGACAGCAGAGATGGATGGAGCTCGTTGCAGACTTCGACTTGGGCATTTCCTATACTCCAGGCAAGGCTAATGTAATGGCTGATGCCTTGAGCCGCAAGTCTTACTGCAACCACCTCCAGGTTCACAAAGTTCAGCCCTCGCTTGTTGAAGAATTCAGGAAGCTGAACCTCCATATTGTTCCTCCGGGTGCACTCGCTCCCCCTCCTAAGGAGTTCCGCAAGATGAACCTCCGTGTTGTTACCCAGGGTTCCCTCAATACCCTAGTTGCTAAACCAGATCTCGAGGACAGCATCAAAAGGCTACAGGGGTATGACTCTGAAGCCCACAAGATTAAGCGCTACCTCGCAGAAGGAAAGCCCTCATTCTTCACCATTTCTGAAGATGGCACCCTATACTTCAAGGGCCGCCTAGTGGTGCCATGTGCAGAGAAAAACCTGGATATGACACAGGAAGTTATGAAAGAAGCTCATGATACGCCTCTATGTATCCATCCGGGTAGTACAAAGATGTACCAAGATATCCGTCAGAGATTCTGGTGGACTAATATGAAGCAAGACATTGCTCGTTATGTTGCTGAGTGTGACGTTTGCCGTCGCATCAAAGCAGAACATCAAAGGCCTGCTGGAACTCTGCAACCTATCTCTATTCCTGAATGGAAATGGGACCATGTTGAGATGGACTTCGTCACTGGATTTCCCAAATCACAGAAAGGTAATGATGCTATTCTTGTCGTCATTGACCGGCTTTCCAAAGTTGCACATTTCCTGGCAGTCAAAGAAACGATCACTGCTAGCCAGTTGGCAACGCTCTATATGTCCAGGATTGTTTCACTCCACGGTATTCCATTGGTTATCAGCTCCGACCGTGGCAGCTTATTCACTTCAAGATTCTGGGCAAGTTTCCAAGAAGCAATGGGAACTCATCTGTCATTCAGTACTGCGTTTCATCCTCAGTCGCAAGGACAAGTTGAACGCGTCAATCAAGTTCTCGAAGACATGCTTAGAGCTTGCGTTATTTCCTTCGGCAAGAAATGGGAGGAATCTCTCCCGTATGCTGAGTTCTCTTATAATAATAGCTATCAAGCTAGTCTGAAGATGGCCCCCTTCGAAGTGTTATATGGACGAAAGTGCCGAACCCCTCTGAACTGGTCAGAAACTGGGGAACGTACACTCTTTGGTCCGGATATTATCCAAGATGCCGAAGAACAAGTCCGCATTATTCGCGAGAATCTCAAGACTGCTCAGTCACGTCAGAAGAGTCAGTATGACCGTCATCATAAAGACATGGTCTATCAACCTGGCGAAAAGGCTTATCTTCGAGTCACACCTATGAAGGGTGCTCACCGCTTCGGGATCAAGGGCAAACTAGCTCCTCGCTATATTGGCCCATTCACTATTCTCGAAAGGCGTGGAAAAGTGGCATACCAACTGGAACTACCGCCGAACCTTTCTCAGGTTCACGATGTGTTCCATGTGTCACAGCTCCGCCGTTGCTTCAAGGATCCAATCCGAGCGGTGGATCACGAAGTGCTCGAATTGCAGCAAGACCTCTCCTATAAGGAGCATCCGGTCTGCATTCTCGACAAAGCTGAACGCCGCACACGTCAGAAGGCGATCAAGTTTCTCAAAGTCCAGTGGTCGCACCATTCTGAAGATGAGGCCACTTGGGAACGAGAGGATCGTCTGCGCGAAGAATACCCCGCACTGTTTCCTTCTACCTCCTAAATCTCGGGACGAGATTTCTTGTAGTGGAGGAGATTTGTAACACCCTGAGAATCATGCTACAGTAACCCCCTGTGATTAAGCTAATCATATTGCTAAACAGGGCTAGATCACATTTGAACCACACCCTTGTCAAACTCCTAGTTCAAACATCAATTAAATTTAAAAGTGGAAAATAAAAGTTTTCAAAAATTCCAACAAAAATGTTCAGTGGGTGCTAAATAATACACTGGTAATTGTGGTGGAGAAAACACCTTTTAATAAAATGCCTAAATACTTTAAATGAAATAAAACAGAAAAGGAAATAAACAAATAAGAGAAAACAGAAAACAAAACAGTCAAAAGAAAAAAAAAGAGCAGGCCTCCCCCCCCACTGGACCCGCGGCCCAAACCCCCCCGGCCCACGCTGGGCTGCCACCCGCGCCCCGCGCCCCGGCCCAGCCCACCTCCCCCCCGCGTCCCCTTCCTGTTCCCCCGACCGGGTCGGAACAGGGGAGGGTCGCCGCCGAACCCCCTCGCCG
>NC_057799.1:370367208-370380024 GCF_018294505.1 Triticum aestivum
TAGCATCAAATTCATGATGGACAATACGCAAAACATTGCCTCATTGAACCAATGGCAATAAATTGACATGCAAAACAATAGCACTATTATGTCATGACACTAATAATATTCCCTCCCTGCTCCACCACATGATTCACCTCCATAGACAAACATACACACGTACATGATTCAGCATAGGGTCCTACTAAAGATTTGTTTAACTCCAACAGGAAAATTAGGCAGTAATAAATTAGTGGTACTTAAGTACTCCTAATTAATTAAGTGAGACAGCAGAAGTGGAAGGGCTCCCTGGAGGATCGTCTCACATGTAAGGTAGTCATTGCCGGAGCCCTTGAATGGCCTCGACTGAGGCCTCTGGCTTCAGCAAGATCGCCTTGGCACTGTTTATTCTTCTTCTTCTTCCTCTTCATGCTCTGTTTCTCTTTCTCCTCACCAGTTGGTGAAACCAAGTACATGATTGGCCTTCTAATTCGGAATTGGTTTTGTCAGTGAGGGAGTACAAGTGTACTAGTAAAAAACAGCATTATTTTCTCATGGCAGTCGGGGAAAATAGAGATGAACACATGCATTAAATATCATTCTTACCTAAAGGAAGGTTATGGCACCAATATGGATGATGAGGATTGGAACACAGATCTCCCTTTGTGCAGTTCCACCAAAATGAACCAACTGTTCCATTCTGACATTCCAGTTAAACAGCACAAAAGTCACTTCTTTTAAGAAGAGTTTTGTGCAGTGCACCAAAAGGTCACAACAGCAACCAGGTGAATTGGATATCCCTGTTTGCACAAAAAGGCACAGAGGAAACAGTCAGAGTCTCAAACAATTACAGGCAAAAACATTTGGCTAAACTTGTCATGGCTTATAACAGTGGCATGGCTTCATTTTTACCAGGGACATTAGATTAAGAACAGCTAAGGCTGCGTTCGGTTCACAGGTTTGGTGCAGGATTTTCGTAGGAACACAATTCCTACGGTATTCTTTCCCTTCCAACCGTTCGAAACACGGGAAAGGTGAATAGTGTTTCATAGGAAAGCTGGTCTGGTAGTACTAATTCCATAGGATTAGAAACATTCACGCGCTGCTCATTTTTTGGGCGAAAGCCCGAGGCAGGCGCTCGGTGCCATGCGTTAGACAGGTTGTTGTGTTGTGTTGCCGGAATAAAAAAATCAACCTATGTGTGGTACGTGAGGTGAGGACAAGAGTAGTCACTGTGCAGCTGAATAAACAAATAGCATCTCATACTGCCAAGCATGCTACTCTAAAAAAACAAATATGTACATTCCGTAGTCCATCCGAACACATTCTCTTGAGAGTTTCCTCCGGTTCGCTGTTCCATAGTTTTATACCTACATTCCTTTCCTATTCCTCTATTTTCATCAAGACCTATGTTTTCTGCCCCTTTATTCCGAACGGAGCCTAAATATTTGGTATAAGGGCATGGGACAATGGGTACACCAGCAGTCCAGCACCATGTACGTAAACAGGGGCATAAAGTGGTGATTCATAGTTTGTTGCCCCGAGAAACAAACATCCAAGAAACATATCTGGGTTGGTCCCATTTTTGTTCACTCTAGCCACCTACTCCTATGTGTGGATAGCAAATCTAGTCCTGGTCATACCACTGTGTACAGCGTTACCCCTATATTTCCCTTTTCGACCAAGAGACCGGTTGGATGACCAGTCTGTACTACTTATACCCCTTTCCTTCCTGTTTGTACCAAGTCCGATGTACATACTAAATTCCCCCACCCCCACTTTATTTCTTGTTTGAACCAAGTACTCCCTCCGTCCGGAATTACTTGTCATCAAAATGGATGTGTCTAGAACTAAAATACATCTAGATACATCCATTTCAATGACAAGTATTTTCGGACGGAGGGAGTACAAGATTCGACTCCATGAAGTAGATTTACCTCTAACAATAGAAAAAAATATGTGACGTTGGACCATCCGATCGAGAGGGGCTGAGAGGTATAAAATGATGCACATGCAGCGACGTAGCGAGCTGGGGAAGTAGAGCTAAGGCTGTTTCGAACGAAGATATACCTGAAGGTCGTCGGGATGTGGATAGGTGGGCGGCGGGAGGCCGGATCTGCCCACAGGCAATGACGAAGGGATCGGAGGACCTCCCGCGTCGGCGCTCGGCCAGAGATAACGGTGCGGCCGGCAGTGGGTCTCCTCCCTCGCTGTCGACGACGGCCTAAACGCTGCCCCTCCTCCCCTTCACCGGCGGAGGGGGATACGTCCGGATCTATAACCAATGGTGAGGATAGAAAGCCAGTGTTTTTTGAAGGGAGAAAGACAGTGTTACTACCCCTATCTTGTTTATATCTGGAGAGGATGAGAGTGTGTGCATAGAGCAACCCTAGCAAGCAAGCGCGGAGGCTCCAGCCTATATATACGTAGTGGGGTAGTTTTCCTTTTTCACTCCATCAAAACAATCATTTAAAATTGTGTACTACTACATGCCAGGTCGCAGTTTTTTTAGTTGTTGATTGTTTTTTGAGATAGCTACCCGCTTGTTCCAAGTGGTGTTACAGTGTACCAGGTCGCACTTTGTATCGTTCAAGTCTGGTACTACAAGTCCCTCCATTAAATGAACAACCACCCCCTCGTAAAAATTGTGAACAAGCCCACGGCTAAAATTAGCGGAAACGTGGGTTGCCCCAACATGCATTATTATTTATATTTTCTACTCCCTCCGTTCCTAAATATAAGTCTTTTTTATAAGCCACACCTAAGACAAGAATTTTTTTATTAGCAGTCACATGTCATAGACACAAAAATTGTGGCAAGATTCCCTTAGGCAAGCCAAAGTGTGTCTAACAATTTGAGCAAGTCAGGTTAGGCAAGTGTGGGAAAAATAATGTGGCAACATAAGACAAACATAGTCACAATCCAAACAGCCCCGTAATTTTTTGTGACATGCATGAAAATTTGGTTAGTTAAATTTATAGTCAAAATTTGGCAAGGTGCATCAAATCAACACATGCAAGTATCAAAAGGAAAGTCACGGCATGCATGCATGCATGCGTTGTACTCCCTCCATTTCCAAATATAAGTCTTTTTAGATATTGCAACAAGTGACTACATACGAAGCAGAATATGTCTACTCCTACATACGAAGTAGCCCATTTGAAATGTGTAAAAAGACTTATATCGAGTGCAGTGCTTTGATGTGTCGCGTCAACTCGTACAAGACCGAGAAATTTGATTACTACAACGCCCTCTCCCTCACGGACTAAGCTCCGGTGCCTTAACTGCACCTGCCTTTGGCTGCATGACAGGAGGGCCAACCACCTGTTGGGCCCACCTGTCATAGACGCAAAGGCAGGAGCAGTAAGTAGAAGCTTTCGCTACATGCTATCCCTCCCGCACGAGGTGGACGGACATGCAGCAGTGGATTCGATACTGTAGAAGTAGGAGTAACATCATTGTTTGTCTTCTCGAAGAGGCGAAGAGCCAAGCGCAACCCGAACATGGCAGTTGCTAACGCTCGCGTGGTGCGGTTCCTCGGATTACTAGCCAGGCTCTTGCATGAGACAAAATTGCTATTGTTTAACAATTAAACTCCATTATCCATTGGTTGATACTCATTCTACATAGGTCCACGCGCTTAGCACCGTTTCCTCCTGGGGTCACCAATGTTTATTTGTTAATTAATAGCATTGCATGCAATGAACTAGCCATTGCAAGTCATTAAAAGCATGCACACCTCTCATCTCTTATTGGTTGATATGTCAAGAAACAAGAAACAAGGTAGAAGTTAATGCACCGCGCCTAAGTGTTTTGGGACTATTTGATTTTCGTAAGATGACTTACACACCTAGACGGAGGGAGTAGTATAGCCCTGTAAACCGGAAAGGAGTATTTGCCTTTCTAGAGATTTCAACAAGTGACTAGACTACACCGTGTGTAGTACTCCCTCCCTTCTGGTTTATAGGGCTCAAATCTCATGAACCAAGGCATTTTGCGATTGGAGGAATGTATCTCGTACTTTACAAAACTACCCTAATTAAACTCATGCATTAATTACGTAGTTCTCTCGTTTTCCTCTCCGCCTTGGTCGCGGTGCACAATATTGAGCACTCCTATATGACTAGCCGCTCTATCTACATGCGGGACATTTCAAAGCATCCGGGCCCGCGTGCCATCCACCAAATCACAGCGAGGTGCTACAGTTGAGACTCACCTGTCACCCCGGTGTGGCCGTCATGACCCATCATATCACAAAACCCACACCTTTACCAGCAGTGGTAAGGTGGCCTCCAAGTTGGACTGGACGAAGCAACCATCATTTCACTGGAACGCTCGTTCAAGCCCTTTCTTCCCTTTCTTGAAGAAAACCTCACTCCAGGCTACTCACTTCTGCCATTTTTCTTCTGTACCGACGAAGGAAAGGTGGGCGAATCAGTTATGCTGCTATATTTTCGTTCCAAGAATCTTCTTTTTGCGAAGCACCGACCGATTCTCACATCCTATTCTTTTCCCGTTTTCATTGCGATTGTGGTTTCCTTTTGATTGCTTTTTGTTTGTTAGTTCATTGATGGATCCTGGAGCACTAGGCAAAGAGTTGCCGGCGGACAACCCACTGGAGACAGCGATCTCCAGGAAGCGAGCACCGACCAACGAGTTGACCATGTTGGCGGGCCAACCCATGGAGACGAAGAACTCCAAGAAACAAGCACTGGCCAAAGAGTTGAGGACGTTGGCGGACGAACTCCTCAAAGAAAGTTGGAAGAACAGCAAGGGCCCCACCGTGCCTACCCCAGGAACTCTGATTGCCACCTATGTGAGGCTCAAGACCGAGTTTGAGGAGATAGTCGCCGTTGAGAAGCAGTATTCCCCTGGCAAGGTGATGGCCCCCATCGAGGACGAGGAGATGGCCCCCGGAGGGATGAGATCCCCCGATGAGCTGCACAAGGTAAAAAATAATGGCTTATTACCATAGTTGTGGTTTTTGATTATTTGCAATGTGCTTGCTAATATGTTAGGGTTGTGCAGGTGCCGGTGGACGTCCTTGATGATTCCGATGTCGTGGCCCATCCTATTGGCATCGCCCCGGAGATCGATTCCAATGCCGCTGTCCATCCTGTGGACATCGCCCCAGAGATCGATTCTGATGTCGTGGTCAGTCCTGTGGACATCGCCCCAGAAATCGATTCCCATGCCGCTGTCCGTGCTGTGGTCATTGCCCGAGAGATCGATGACAAGAAATAGTTAGTCGCGCTAATCCTTCAGGGTAGTTTGCATTGCCATGTGTTTAATTACCAGAACGATGCGTGTTATCAAACCATCTTAGGGCTAGTGCACTGTCTTGTGTGGGCGGATCTTGCTACTTTTGTTTGATAGTGAATCATGCGATGAATCATGCGAACCCTCTCCGAGTTATGGAAACAGATGTATCCTCACCAGCTTTTGATGTAATATATGGCATGCTTAGATGTAAGTTTGAACTGTTTATCATATCAACAGGGCTTGTTTGATGATTCTTGGTGTTAGTAGGCTAGCTACTGTGCGAGCTATAGTACTTGCAAAACACTCACCGAAGAGAAACGTTGGGGCTGATGAGCTCGTGGTACGCTTATACTTATCCCTCGTCGATCGACCAATAGCCCTAGCTCCTAAAATTGTAGGCTTAGCGATCGATCAGACAATAGTCGACATACATTCAGGCCTCATTTGGTTCATAGGGTAGGAAAATCGTAGCAAAAGTACAGAGAATGTGCAACACAAAATCATAGCAGTGCAGAGACGTACTCCCTCCGTTCCAAAATAGATGACCTAGGCGGGCTAGTTTGGCCTAGTGGGTTTCAGTGATATGACGTGGTACAGTGCCGTCCAGTCTTCGCGTGTGGTAGCAGTATTGCGGGTACAGTAAGTTTTCTTGAAGAAGCGGAATTCAACGAAGTCATGATGGTTCCTACGTCCGAACAACCTACAGTGGGAAAGGTTGGGCCTGCGATACGACCGGGGTAGACCAGGATAATTTTGTGCATGGCAGGTGGACCAGGATGGTCGACGTCCCACATGTCGGCGACTGAAAGTATTCTTTCCGATATAGAGGACGAGCAACGAGTATTCATTGTTTATTTTTTATGAAAGCTATTGTCTCCACTGTTACGACGGAGGAGTGTGAAACACGGTAGCCCAGTGAACTTGGCATGTGCACCACTCCCTCCTTCCTCATGTAATGCCCAGGTT
Source organism: Triticum aestivum (assembly GCF_018294505.1). Taxonomy (NCBI): domain Eukaryota; kingdom Viridiplantae; phylum Streptophyta; class Magnoliopsida; order Poales; family Poaceae; genus Triticum; species Triticum aestivum. The sequence goes on from NC_057799.1 coordinate 370,373,416, forward strand.
ATAGCTTTTTCTCACTTTCTCTCTATCTATTTCCTCTCAAATGTTTTTTACCTTTCTTTTTTGAGACACAATTGTTTATATGCCTTTTTTAGAATTATTATTTTTATACCTAGGAGCACGTGTAGAGACGGGCTCTTGCAGAGCCCACTCCTTGACTTTGTCAATGCCTCTCTCTCCTCCACATAAGGAGTACTACTTGCTATAGATGCATGCGGCGGGCAGCTAGCGTCTTGAGGGGCCAGGGCGGTGAGAGCGGGCTCCGGAAGCGGTCCGGACTCCAGCATGGCCCACCTCACATTATCACCATATATTTCTTGGAGTCCGTGCGTGGCGGGCGGGCGATCTCTTCTCCCTCCCCCGTTTCTCTCTTCTCAGCCGATGCCCGCCGAGCGATTAGATTTCGGCTATCGACGGTTTATTCAATTACGGTCCCACATGTCAGTGAAATTGCAAGACAACGCGTGTCCCCTCTGGTGAGCGGCGTGCGAGCCGGACTGTCGGGGTTGCGACGTATGAGTCGTAAGTGTGCCGCCTTTTCCTTTAGAACTTGCGAAGCGTAACATTTTCGCGCGATCGATCGATAGAAATCCAGGAAAAAAATGACGAGGGCGGTGCTTTCCCGTTCGTTAGGCGGGCTAGTTCGAGTGATATGACGTGCTACAGTGCCGTCCACTTGCTCCATTTTTATGTAAGCAAGAGTTTACACTCTTACGCGGGAGGAGTGCGAAACACCGCGGATCTGATTTTGATCGAGGGATAACTGTTCCCTGCCAAATAATGGAGGATTGTTAGCGATTATAGCATGATAGTTAGGGCATCTCCAGCGCTGGCCCACAAATTTACACCGGCATCTGTCCGAGGACACTGATGGATGCCATCCGATGCTGCTCGCATACCTTTCGACAACTATATGAACTAACCGGATGAAATTCGTGCAAACAAAGCAAATTTCAAATTAACCGGATGAAATTCATTACATTTCAAAAACTTTTCCTACAAACTGGACGAAATTCATTACATATTTTGCACAAACCGTACTAAAACCTACTGTAAACCTAATCTAAACGATCCCCAGCGCCCGACCACCATGTCCGGCCATGAACCCGAGAAAGCCGGCCATTGCCTTTGCCTCCTCCTCATCCGCCTCGATAACCTCCTCCTCCGGAGCACAAGGTTCTGAAGATTTCCGCCTCCACGTCGCCGTCAAGCGGCTAATCAGCCACCGATGTTTACCCCACCAAGCTTGGCGTCGACTGAGTGGAGTAGCGGTGGCCTTCCCGGGACCAGAGCGGTGATGACCTACCGTGTACTACTCTTCCTCGCTGCCGGCTGCGCCTGCGCACGCGCGCCGGCTTCGTGGTCGTGGCGGCGGAGGGCGGCCGGGGGGGTGCCGGCGATCTCCTTCGTTTGCTCTTGCGACAGTACGTCGAAGAGAGCTTTGGAGTGCGCCCGGAGCGAAGCCGCCGATGTCCCTCGTCTGCTCCTGCGACAGTACGTCCAAGAGAGCTTCGGAGCGCCAGGAGGCCATGGTTGAAGTGGTGCCGACAGAAGGAAGGGACCGGAGGAGAATAAGTGTAGGTCTTTGGCTATGGCTGGGAGCTGGGGCTCAAGTTAATATAGCGGGCGAATGGCAATGAGCCGCGGCAGACGGATGGACAACTGGCGCCGGAGTAGGTTCGTCGGGCGTGAATGCGGACGCTGCTTCAGTGACTTAACTGCAGATGCGTTTGGGTTACTGACATGTGGGCCCAACGGGCATCTGGCCCACATGTCAGTGACACACCAATTGCACCTGCAGTTAAGTCCGGTGAATGCGGCATTGACATTCTGGAGAGACGGTGACCGTTTCAGGCGGGAAGCGCGCGCTAGCGATGGAAGGGGTTACGGTGTGAAGTGGCACTAAGGTCGGTCGCTCACGATAGTACATACTCCGTACCATACTACCATAGTACCCTCTCTAGCTTAGGCTGTTTTATAGATTGTCGTTGTGATGGACGATATACATGAGCAAGGCGGTCCGAGTATGACCGTTGGTGTTGAGCCAGGTGAATACATGCTCGGCGTTCGCGTAGGCCTCCATCAAACGTCTAAACAGTAATGTCAGGCACCGCCGGGGCGCACAGGTGATGGGCTCACCGTTTGCGTTGCGCCATGAGCAGGACTTTGATTTAGAGGGCGACGTGCATGCATTAGCATGCTTTGACAGCGTGAGCGTGAGTGTCTGACGCGAAGTATTTCATTTTCATTTGGCTGACGAGGGTGCGTTGCAGCGACGAGTCCATGGTTTGATTCCCCACATACCCATAATTTTGGTTTTTACAGTATTTCTTTCTCCATTGACAGGTAGGCCCGCGTAGATAGATAAAGAACACGAGCTGATGAGGCGCATGCGGACTGTTTGACTGGTCAACCAGACAAATACGGAGCTATACGCTGAGCTAGTGACCGTATAATCACCATATCTCGTATACAATGATCAAAGTGAGCTATCAAGACAAGTTCGATGACCGCCAATGCATTTTACTCGGTAATAAATGACCAGGATTGAAGGGGAATCCAAATTTGCTTCGTCTTCAGTCCTTGAGCTCTTGACAAACCAATGCACTATACGGTTGTCTGGCCACTCCACCCCAGAGCTCTCACCAAGCGTCGTTCATGCCACCGCGCCGCACACTAACCGGTAAGGCAGCGATGCATCCCGCCGCGCCGAGTTCCTCGCCGCCCACGACCGCACACAAAATGGTAGGGAAGCGATGGCATCCCGCCGTGCCGAGTTCATCGCCGCTCGCGACCTCACAACTATGTGGGAGGAATTTGAAGATGCCAAGGCCGAATGGGCGGTAGAGCAAGAGGCGGCCAAAGCCGCACAGAGGGAGTGGAAAAGTCAGAAAGCACTCAAGAAAAGAGAGGCCCGCCGCCGCAAGAAAGAAAAGGACGCACGCGCTGCTGCGGAGAGGTCGGCGGAGATCCAAGCACGGTGGGGTGTCGCCGACAAAGCCGAGAAGGAGAACGACGGCGTGTGGCCAGCATGTGAGAAGTAGTAGTACTAGTAGTTAGTGTGTGTGTCTGTGTCTGAGTACGAGCATGTACCAATACTACTAGTTACTACTGTAGTTTTTAGAGCAAATTACCAGTACATTAGCCTAGACTAAATGGAAAAATTCCTATCCTAAGCATCAAATGGCATCTCTTTCTCTATAGGAATTGAGATGCATGTCATCTCACTTCCTATGATTTTCATATTCCTATCCTATGAACGAAAGGAGGCCTCTGTTGGAGTAACTACTGTAGCTAGCAGTACTGCTGGTACAGTAGTTTTCTTCAAGAAGCGAAATTCAACGAAGTCATGATGGTTCCTTCGTCCGAGAAACTTCAAAGTGGGAAGTGGGCCTGTGATTTGACGGCTCATTAGTCATTGTTACTGCGGCGCGACGACCTGGGTGACTCTCCCTTGGAGTTCTGCATGCATGGCAAGTGGACCAGGATGGTCGACGTCCCACATGTTGGCGAACGGAAGTATTCTTTCCGATATCGAGGAGCAAGGAAACCGCGTGGTATAGTATCACTGTTGATTGGTTCGCAAAAAAATAGTATCACTGCCAATTTATAATTATTTTTTATTTCTGATGAATGCTAGCATTTCAACTCTTACAACGAAGGGTGCCAAACACGGCACGTGCTGGATGTCCGACACGTCAGCGAAAGGAGTGGGACATGAACAGCGTGGTAGAGCCCAGCGTAAAAAAACAGCGTGGTAGAGCGTCTCCACTTCTTCCACTTCTAGGTCAGAGACCACACGTAGTAGTACTTAGTGGTATGAACGATACAAAGTGCGACCTTGAGAGAAAGACATGTCTAGTTGGAAGGTCTCGGGGCATACATGTAAACAATTATAAAAGTTAATATGTGCCTCCAACTAATATAGTAGTAGTAGAGTACTTAGGCACGTACTCCATAACATCACCGTGCATTGCGCGTACAACATTTAGTGGTAGTACGTAGTAAGAGACAAATGCCGCCCAAGAGTTCCCTTCTCGACCTACTTTTGGGTGTTTGGTAGAGTGTATGGAGGGTGCATGAGTCCACACTAGTTTAGCACAAATACACTAGAAGCATGCATGAAGAGAGCATGCATGAAGAGGGGTGTTGAGTTGAGCATGCATGAAGAGGAAACAACTATGCTGAGACGAGAACGCAACCAAACACACCCTATATGCCACGCATGTTCATACCATTTGTGCCTTTCTACTTCACTTACTGCGCTACATTACTCAGGTTCGTACGTCCACTCCTGGGTACATGTCCGTCTCGTAGTTCCAGTCCCACGTGTTCTTCATATAGATGGAACGATCCTTGCATAACACGTGCACCTTGATGCTAGATGTCTCGCGTGTTGGCAAAAGGATGAACAAAGCTCACGTAAAAAATAGAGTGGAAGAACATAGATTCCGGACGATCGAGAAGGAGCAAGGAACCTCGTGGTGGAGCGTCTGCACTCATAATATTTAATATTATTCAGCGATATAAAATTAACCAATCATCTCCACAGTGGACTGGAAGAGTACGAAACACGGCACCCAGTGTAGTTACATCATACTAGTACATGGCTAACCCACGCTATCACCATATTGTTTGGCTTCCGTGCGGCACCTATCTCTAGTAATCCAGCAGCCTGTATCGCTTCTCCCTCCTCGTCTCTATCAAAGTGCGGCGGGCTGGCGTTTCTGTCGTCTATTGAGGTCGGTTAACTATCACATGTTAGCGACATGCCAAGAGCATTCTAAAAAAATTCCTTTCACGTTTCGTTTTCAAAAAGAAAAAAATCATTTCACGTACGAATTTGCCTGTATGCTTTCAGCAACTTGCATGTCCTATACTGCTCCTGTTTGATACTCTAACTTAGCTAGAGGTTAGACTAACTCATGACTAACCCTGAACTAACTGTAGCCAAAGAGGTGTTTGGGTGACAGCGTTAGATTGACAATAAATGCACTTCATGGAGAGAGAAAAATGATTTTTCAATGGTCCCAATGAGAACTATCTCCAGTTAGCACCTTTTGGGTGGGATAGTTTTTTTTGGTGGGTTCGGTGCAACTTGCTCCAATTTAAACCCTCATGCTTGGATACTTTAGGGCTATTTGAGCCCCAACTAGCTCAAACTAACTCTAACCCATGGATCCAAACAGGGCCTATGGCCAGTCTCGACGCGGAGCAGTCGCGTGCACCGGGAAGCGGCGCTCTCTCGGCCGTGGCGCCACTTCAAAGCCGGCGCCAGTGAGAGGTCGCCTCCGCTCTGGCCGGGCATTAATGCGGCACTGACGCTCCAGGGCGATGCTGACCGTTTCACGCGGGAAGCGCGCGCTGGCAAGGGAGTATAGGTTTTGAACCGTTTCAGGTGTAGTACTGGTAGTTTGCAAAACTACTCAATTATTGCACTCAGTTTCCTAAGAAATTGTGGTAAAAAATGTTACTCCACAGCCCGCTTCCCTTCTCCTTCCTCTTCCACCGCCCGCGCACGTCTGCGGGAAGCGACCGGTCAACCCTTATATAGGAGTGCTAGCACAAAAAGATGCATGCATGACCACTAAAATTTCCATATTAAAGCGCCGCTCCGGCGGGAGTATGGCGTATGTTGTTACCTTCGGCCGGCCCATGGCTACCGGGCGACGGCGACCAGAGAAGAGGCGGCGGGAGGGGAATGAATGCAGCTACTGTTTGGGTTCGCCTTCTGGCTTAAATAAATGCGCAGCATCACGTGTACTCGCGGGTGCACAAATTGTAACATATGTGTCTGCTTAAGTGGGCGTCACGTAACTGGTGTGTGTGTGAGAGAGATTCTGAGAGATAGAGTGCGTGTGTGCGACTCTACTCTTCGGACATGTACTCAACCTTTTGCATCGGGATATAAGTATAATGGTATTTACTTTAGCTAGTGATTTACGTGTCCATGTTAACGTGGTTGTGTCAAAAAAATGTCACTTCCTGCTCGTGATTTGCGTTATATAATTACAAGCAAGATTCTCGTGCATTGCACGGAACATCAATATGCATTTTTTTACAGAACACCTGTTGTGATTGACCCATGCAGGAGTAATCCCATGTGTAAAAACTAATGATATCTCAAGAATTTTATCGGAAACCTGGTATCTCAAGAATGTCATGAAAAAAATGAAAGATGAGAGATAAGGCGAGGAGGAGTGGAGCGTGGTGGTGACTGGTTGTCGGAATGGGCGGAGGCATGGGGATGGACGGCGCCGGCAGGCGGCAGCGGCCACCATGCATGCTAGATTGTTCCAGAGACTTATTCCTTTTTTAATTGCTGAGCAATGAGGTTGCGGGAGATAATGATGTGGAGAGAGGTGCGGGTATCTTTTGTAAAATTATCATAGTTTGCTTTCTATCCTCAGATATAGATCATACGGTCTGTATTACAAGATGGCAGGCACACCATCACCGCCAACTCGTTTTTTTATAAGGGTACAGATGATAAGTTTGCTGACTACTAAAGTAAAGTGGAATTTGTCCATGTTATGCAAGTAAATAAAGGTGATTGTTTATCATACGGGTAAGGTTGGATGAAGGGTGGTAGGAACAAATGCTCCACCTAGA
>NC_057799.1:370380266-370395843 GCF_018294505.1 Triticum aestivum
TGGAGTCTGAGTTTGTGTGTGTGTGTGAGAGAGAGAGAGATGGAATCTTAGTGTGTGTGTGGGGGGTGTGCATGCGTGCGTGTGTGTGTGAGAGAGAGAGATGGAGTCTTAGTGTGCGTGTGTGTGTGGGGGTGCGTGCGTGCGTGTGTGTGTGTGTGTGTGTCGCGGGGTCCTCTATGGAGGATGTAATTTAAGTGTGCATGGCTTCATCATAGAGAGGTGATGTGTATGGCAGAGGCCACCAACGATGGGGTGCGAGAGAGAAAATGCCCGTAGAGAGGGAAGAGAAGGTGTGTGCGTGTGAGAGGAGTCGACATCGAGAGAACGTGTTTGTTCGAGAGACACCGAGGAAGACTACTATATATCGATGGTGCATGTAGGTGGGAATTAAACAAAGGGATGGTCTTATTGGTTTCGGGGATATAGGGGAAGAGTGAGAGGTGGGGGGTAGCTAGAAGGAGATTGTTAAGTGTGAGTGTGTGTTTTACCCATCCAGGCGGAAGTTATGTGCACAAAAGAGGAGAACGATTCGATGTGGCGTTAGGATTGAGGGTAATTAAACGTATGGAGACATAGAGACCTTGAACGTGCATGTGTGAGAGGTATACATGTATACGTGGGATGTGTGTGTGTGCGCGCGCATATGATCGAGATAAAAGAAAGAAGACATAAGTCATAAGATCAACGACATGGGAGAGACGGATCGGTATGACAATATGCATGCATGTGAGAATGCAGGGAAGAAGGCCCGACAATTGAGCATGTGTTTTTGTCTTTAAGAGATAGTGGCGTGGGCTGGAGCATGCATCTATGGCGAGCAGAGGGAGTGAGGCGCAACGATTGTGCAAAAGAGACCAACCTATAAATGCATATGTATGGAGAGACATATATAGTGTGGGTGATAGGAAGCAAGACTCCGTGCGAGAAAGAAATGTTGACGGAGAAACTATAGATAGATACAGAGATGGAGATGCTAGCTAGAGGGACATCCGCTAGTTTGGGTGTTGGAGATGACCGTCAGGTGGTTCAAAGGGTGAAGTTATATATGTGTGTGAGAGGGCACTTGACTGCATGTAGAGAGAAACATATGTAGTGTGCGTGATAGGAATCAAGAGTGAGGGCGAGAAAGAAGGTTGATGGAGAAAATGATAAATAGAAAGATAAAGATGCTAGCTAGTGTGCGTTAGAGATAGGAGTCGAGTGGATCAGAAGGCTGGGTTATGTGTGTGGGTGTGAGAGAGATAGAGAGAGGGTGCATGTGAGTCACATACAAACAGATATCAGAGAGAAATGAGATCCAGAGAGACAGAGTTTTGTGTCTGCGAGAGAGAAAGATATTTCACAACAAGAGTGATAGCTAGAGAGACATACGAGGGAACGCAAGATATCTCTAGGGAGAGAGGGTGTGTGTGAGCGACATACAAGAGAACAATGGAGAAATATGAGACCCTGGGAGACAGAGTTTGTGTTTGTGTGTGAGAAAGAGATATTGAAGAGGAAGAGTCGTAGGTTCTCATATCTAAGGAGCGAAAGACATCTCTATATGAGGGGTGTGCGAGTAGCACACATGGGAATAGTAGACAGAAATGAGACCCCGGAAGACAAAGTTTTGTGTTTGTGTGAGAGAAAGAGATTCCACATGGAGAATCATAGTTAGAGACACATAGCAGGGAGCGAGATATACTTAGAGAGAGATAGAGTGATGAAGGTCGAGGGGGAGAGTACCGTCAGTGTGTTACGAAGATAAAAGATCATTGTCGACATACAGGTAGCACGAGAGATACCTGAGAGACGATGAACGCGTATAGGTCCAGAGAGATAGTCCTATATAAACATGAGTGATAGCTATATGAGACGAATATCTGGATTAAAGGGGATTCAAATATTTAAACTGGAGATCATGACATCGATAATATCATAACGCAAATTGGTGTATCAAACATGCATATTCATTTGAATTTGGGCACACGTGTAATGTTATATAGTTTATCAATATTGGTGATCCATAGATTCTTGAATTACAAACAATGCATGGTTTATATGCAATTAATGTCTAAACGGGATTACACTATATGTTGCGTGTGTGAAACACATTATACATGTTTGAGAAGTAAAAAAAACCCGCATGAAACACACATTAATTGGAGACAGTTAGCGAGGAATGCATACATTGGATTTCAACATAAAGTGGTTTCAAATATTTGAAAATCCAAATTGATGGATACAACCTTATGAATCTGAGATCATGCCATTTGTAAACCATATTTATGTATAAATGGTGTTGTGCTTTTGAAAGTATATATAAAAAATGATGTATATAGAATGTAATTCCAATTGAAAATAGATCCCGCCCGAAAAAATAGAATACAAACGGGATTTGAATTGAGTTCGCACGGTAAACGTGCACTCTGCAAAATTTGAATGAAGCGGGGAAAGTCGCAGTAACCGCCCGAAACCAAAATCTGCGAGATGGAAATCACTACTGCCTATCCCTGCCATGCAAAGCCTATCTGCTGGATTTCTATAGGTTTCGATAGGGGTAGGTTTGTAATTTCACCCAAACGTGACGTAACCGCCTCTCACCCAGATTCATACACGGTGGGCGCCAAAACACAGTGTGTCCTCGGCCGAAATCGACTCCCTCCCCGATTCATATTCATACACGGTGGGCGCCAAAAACAAACTCTCGTCGGCAAATATTCGGTGTATGCGAGATTACCGTCCTATCCCCAACCGACTAATGTTGCTGTGATGTAGTAGAAATTTGAAACGGGGGCCAAGTTTGTAAATTTCCTCGCATTTGAGACAAGCGCGCCTTGAATACATGGTTCCCCCCTTCCTCTCTACCTCCCTTTTCCCCATTCGTACTCCGTGGGTGCCAAAACACCCTCTCCACCCCACCCTCCTCCGTCCGCCGCCGTCCGCCACCCCATCCACCGCCGTCCTCCTCCACCATGCCGGAGCTGATACCCCGACGCCGCCGTCCATTACAAGAGATCGACCTCTCTCATCCACGGCTTTGGACCGGGATCCTTGCATCCCGTCCTCTCGCTTCATCCCCGTCGTCGTCCACCTTGTCGGCGCCGCTCTTATGACCGTCTCGTCCACCGCGCCCCGCCGCCACCGTCTACCCTCCTAGATTTGCTTCCACGCCACCGACAGCCATCGCTACCGCAGCACCGTCAAATTCTCAGCAGATGCGTACACGGCGCCGCACCAGAGGCGGTACTCTTTCGTATCTGCTCAACTTATTTATCGCAGCAAGAAAATAGATCGCCACTGCTTTACTCTGATTTCTTGTCTTGGTTGCGAAGTTGCCTTTGTCCGGTTTGCACCTTCAGATCCGCCATGGCACGCTCAACACTATACTCCCAATGCTTATGGTTTTTCCCTTTTATATTCCACACTAGTTAAATCACAGTAGACTAAATTTCAAAATTGGGTCAGTCGATTTTTCAGAGCTCGACGGAGTTCGCCGGTGCGATCGAAGGGGCTCGGGTGGTTGTGGGGCCTCGCCGAACGAAGAAAACATGACGCGGGTGGGGGTTGGGGCGGGGGTGGGGGTGGCGGAGGAACACGGGCGGTGGGGGCCAGTGGTCCGGCCGGCGGCCCGTGCGGTGTTCTGTATGGGAAGAATCAGAGACGAGGAAGAAGAAGGGTTAGGAGACGTAGGATCTTCATCCAACCGCCTGAAATGGTTGAGAGACAGCTGGGAGTTGCATTCTTAATGCGCTCTGGTTCATCATGTGTGGGCACTGCGCAACCAACATTTTATTATCCAAAATCTGCTTGCTCTTCTTTACCATGTTCCTCTTCCGTTCTTCTTTAATATGTACTCTCTCTGTTCCTAAATACAAGTCTTTGTACAGATTCCACCATGGACTACATATGGAGCAAAATGAGTGAATCTACACTCTAAAATGTATCTGGATACATCTGTATGTGATCCATAGTGGAAATCTCTACCAAGACTTATATTTTGGAACGGAGGGAGTATGATAGTAGTACAGTATGTTCCTTGTACTAAAGATGAGCAGGGACATTTGCAGTGTAGAGGTCTATATGGTCGGTTGTGATGGACACTTTGAGCCTCTTTGATTCGTAGGATCTTGTAAACATAGGAATAGGATTTGTAGTGGCCTGCCCACTTGAATCCTATAAGAATAGCAAGGAAATGTGGGGACTTGTGTCGCCTTTGAGAGTTACACTGATATTAACAGTACCGCACCTTCACTTGAAGAGAGCTGGTATCCGAAGCCTTTCTAGCCGTACCGGCAATACTAGCACATATATTCCAGCAAGTTCCACTTTGCTGATTTTACTCTGATGCTTAAGGTTTTTCCGTTATATCTGCACTATGATCTGTGTAGCTGCTTTGTGTCGCACTAGCAGCAGTCCACTCTTGAAGCTAAACACTGCAATGACTTACAAAATTGGCACCAAGGCATTGAGTGCCATTCTGGATGCAATGAAACTCATACGCTCCCCACCTGTTGATTCTTGTTCAGAATATGATCCTAATGACTATTCTAACCTCGAGGAGTCAAAGGCAGATGGCCTGTCCTGTTCACCCATCAAGGTGCCTGTTCTAATTTGGCAATGTTTTATTGATTGCGGGTATCTTGCATATGTTGTCTTGCATTTCTTCTACTTTGTTGCACCGCCATCTGCTTAGTTTACTCATCATATATGTCGAGATGCCATGCCCATCCATTATCAATACATATTCCATCTGTCATCATACCATGTTTTTCCACTCAAATGCTGTTCTTGTGCATCAGACATCAAAAAGGAAGAGGGTGATTGCCGAACCTGAAGGAGCACCAGCAAAGTCCTTGAAAAACATGGTGGTGCCGGAGAAATCAGACAGCACCCCACTTATATTGGTTGTACAACCAGTGACACAAAACGTAGGACCGACTCCAGCAGACTGTACCCATATTTCACTGGCCACACCACTAGCCCCACCACACAGGACCTGCACTCCAGCAAAAGGTATACCGATTTCATTTGCCATAGCACCAGCTGTACCACAGAAAAATCCCACTCCAGCAAAAAGTACAGCAAGTCCACCGGCCGAAGACCTATCCCAACTGCAGAGACAGCCAATTCCTGCAGATTGGAACCCCATTCCATTTATTCCCAGTTTAAAAGACAATGCTTTCAATGTTGTTAGGGACTACGTGCATATATTCCCATCATGGGAAGATTATTGTGAAGACAAACACCATTTTCACATCTTCCTGTCCAACTTACGTGTAAGTGCTATTATTCATGGTTATTATTTTCATGTTTTCTGCTGATTGAACACATCAATGATTTACATTACATTGTTGTAACTAGGCGAGGGTCAATCTGGATAGTCATGACGAGCAAAGCTTGCTTGTGCTTTTCAAGGAAGCATTGCAGCAGTATCGGTGTTACCTGAGGAAATCACACTTTGATGGCAAGTCTAAAAACGAATTTCGGGTGAAGTCTCCTGTGCTAAATTTAGAAGACATTGAATGGAAAAACCTTGTTATGCACTGGTCTCGTTCCCAGGATGAGGTACTGTCTATGAAATCACATGACAATTTGAACTTCTACTTTTTCGCATGTGCCTTACGGATCTTTTTTGCAGGAAATCTGCTCGAAGAAGAATTCTGGTTTGACAAGAACGACAGGATATCGCAAATATGTTGCCCGCTGCTTTGCTCTTGTTAGTACATGTTTTCCTGTATCACTGTACTTGCATACATACCTGGTTCATTATGTGACAGCAGTATGCATGATAGCTTGCTTATCAATTGTTCGCTCCAAATTATCTGATCTGTATGAATGGTTACATTAGTGTAGAATATATCCAATGCCAATGTTTTTTTAGCTCTGCATTGTTCTTGTAAGTACATGCTGTCCTTTATCAGTGTACTTATAATGACAGGTAGTTGTTCATGTACAATCACTCTGCAGCTTATTTTCCTTTGCCCTCCATTTTTTACACATCAAATCTATATTTACTCTTACCATAAGGTTGGTACTGAAGAAGTTTAGTTGTGCATTGCTCTTGGCTGTACCTTTTGCCTGTATCGCTGCACTTACATTTATAGCTACTTGGTTATGTAGCATCACTCTTCATCTTATCTTAAATATTCTCCATTTTTCGTATATTATCACATCTATATTTACTCTTAACAAAATGTAGAATAAAGGCAATGCTTTTGAAGAAGATTCTGTGGTAAACTTCTTGAATTGCCCCCCCCCATCAGCATGGACAAGGCCTTTATAGAGCCTGTCTTCACCAATAATGTAAGTTTGTCCATCCCAAGCCTTCAAACTTTGTTGTATATATTTGGTTAGGCATGACTGCAACAGCTGTTTATTTTTGGTGTTTGCATCAAATTGCTTGTTTAAAGTTTATTATGTAGTTCATAAACAAAAGTTTGTCCTTTCTCAATTTAAGTTTTCAGTTGTACAACCAAGTTCCTTCTTCATACCATGTAAATTAAACTATACAGAGCAAGTGATCTTCTTTTGCACTGCATGTATGCTTCTGTTCTTCATCCGTAATCCAGTGGTGTGGTGAACCTACCCACTACAGCACAATGTCATATTCTGCAATGTCTTAACTATGAACAATGTCATATCATTCTACTATTATTTAAACCGTCTCTTTATTTGCCAATCTGAAATGGTGTAAATTGACAGCACACTAACCATTGATACTTATGAGTTCTTGATCTGTAATCCAGTGGTGTCGTGAAGCTGCCAACTCCTTCACAATGTCATTTCCTGCCATGTCTTGACCTGAACAATAGCATATTGTGTTAATGCAATTTTAAACTATGTCACTTTATTCGTCAGTAAGAAATGTGATGAATTGTCAGCACTGATACTTTTATGTGCAAAACCTGTCATCTGTCTGCTTGTTTATCTTTCAGAGTGAGGAAGATATAAGTGTTGAACAAGCGCAGTCTCATCATCTTGCTCAGCTGCTTGCGCTGCAGCTCCCCAGCAGGGCTAACCTTTCTTGAACTCTATTGAAGTGCTGTCGGTTTTGTATATTATTTTGTCGGCGTGTTTATTTGCACTGGTGGCGATCTTTGATGCCCAGTGTATGTAATCTACTGTCTGCTTGTGCTTTATTATCATAGTGGCGAACTTTGATGCCCAGTGGATGTAATATGCCGTAATTTCTTTATTGTATAGTCTAGGTTTTTTCTTATTCACGATGCTGCAGTTATTTTACTGTATATATATCCTGTCTTCGCAGTAAACCAGCCAAACCGTAAAATTATGGTACATAATCGGGCCGTCATGCAATCACGATGTAGGTTGGGCCTGAAACGTGTCGAACAGCTCACGGGGCAGCAGCAGCCCGAAATGAACCCCGGCCCATGACTGTGCGAATCAAATCACGGGCTTTTAACAGGCCAAAATTGTCTCGGTCCTTGTTTGGCCCAATCAGATATCGGCTGCGAGCAGGCCGGATGCAAACCGGGCCGTAGTTAGGCCCAACTATATGACGGGCTTTTAACAGGCCAAAATTAATATAGGGCCAAAATGTTAAACGGGCCTTTAACAGGCCAAAACTAATATCAGGCCGAATTACTAAGTGGGCCTTTAGCAAGTGGGCCCAAAAGCATAGTGTCCAGTTGACGGGCCGAATCTGATATGGGCCATAATTGAGCCCAAAGCCTCTTAAAGGGCCGGACATGATCTGGGCCGTAATTTGGCCCAGAACGTGGTAGGCTTTTAACGGGCCGGATCTCATATGGGCCACTATTAGGCCCGGAGCGTGGCAGGCCATTAATAGACCGGATCAAATATGGGCCGGCATTTGGCCCAAAACATGGCAGCCAGTTAATGGGCCGGCCTACTAGGGTCCTCAAAATCTTGTGGGCCTACAGCTGGGCCAGCCCATTAATGTCGGCGAAATCTCGTGGGCCTTTACCTGGGCCGGCCCATTATGGCACACAAAAATCTTGTGAGCCTTTACCTGGGCCGGCCCATTATGGCCCGCAAAATCTTGTGGGCCTTTAGCTGGGCCAGCCCATTATGGTCCGCAAAATCTCGTGGGCCTTTAGCTAGGCCGGCCCATTATGGTCTGCAAAATCTTGTGGGCCTTCAGTTGGGCCGGCCCATTTAAACTTGATGGGCCGGTCCACGTGTCAACATATCATAGGCGCGTCTCGCCCATTGGATGAGTGACACCTGTGCCAACGCGGACCTGACACGTGTCTCCTCCAGCCAATGATGATTTTACACGTGGAAAATCCCCATTGGTCGGGGCTATTAACGGGTAATCGGATCCAAAACCCGACCCGATAGCTTAACGGCGTTCCGTTACGGTGGATGCCACGTGTCGGTCACCCTTGACGAAAGCACTTCTGTGACGCGCGATTTATCGTCATGGAAGTGGACACTTCCGTGATGATAATTTTGGTAATGTCATGGAACACTTCTGCGACAGCACAGGTATGACTATCTTGATTCTGTCATAAATTTGTCATGGATGTACATGCATGACAAAAAACGCGACCTACTGTGACAAACACGTATCATCACGGAAGTGTATTTTTTTGTAGTGTTGACAGCAGGTTTCTTTGGCATGGCCTTCTTAGGCTTGCTAGCAGAGGCCTCAGCAGCGGCAGAAGCAGAGTCTTCATTGAATTTCTTCACTAGTTCTTTGGCCATTTTGGCTAACTTAGCTTGCCGCTTGGCCCATTCTTTTGGAAAATCCTCACGACGCTTGATGCTAGTGGGATCAGCTTCTTGGCCTGGTGCCAATGGAGGTCTTGGGCATCTGCGAATTTCTTCATGTACTTTGGAGTCACATATCTGTACTCCCTCCGTTGTCTGGCCCATCTCCTCTCTATCCTCTGAATGCGCACTTTGCGCTCATTCTTAGAGCATCTCCAGCCGCGCCCCCAATAGGCCCACCAGGCGTTTTTCTGTGCCGGCGCCCAAAAATCGGCCCAGTCGCGCCCCCAGGAGCCCGTTTCTCGCTGGTTTGGGCCGAAACTAGCGCCGGCGGGCCCAGGCCGAACCTGGCGCGCTGGGGGCGCCCGGGGGCGCCGGGGCGAGCGAATATGGCGTGAAAGAGCCGCGGGCCCGCCGAGTCAGCGACACTCGCCTCGTCGTCCTCACAACGCCTCGGTTTCCCACGAGGAATCAATGGCAAGGCTGCTACCGGTCAGCCTTGCCATTGATTCCTCACGGGCGGCCCGGCGACGCCTCCCCTCCCGCCACGCGTACACACGGCGCGGCGCGCGGATATAAAAGCAAGGCCTCCCTCCTCGCCTTCAGCCACACCCGCCCATCGCTGCCGCCGAGCCCTGCCTCTCTCCAGCCGCCGCCGATGTTCCTCCCCTCTACTCTCTCCCCAAGCCCATCCAATGGCTGAGCGGTTCCTCGGCGATGGGGCGGCGTCCAACGGCTTCGGCCGCCGCTCGCTCCATGAGTGGGAGGCATACCTCTTCTTCGAGGCGAACATCCCGGCGCCACCAGACATGCGCGCTGGGCCGACGGGGTGGAGACTCAGCGCTAGAGGAGTCCCCATTCCCCGGTGCCCGACGTCGACACGCGCCCTGACCTCTTCGCCACCGAGGTCGACTGCGTGCGGGCGTCGTTGACAGACGAGCAGCACACCCTCCCGCAGTACACCGTCGACAACCACGTGTCGTGGGCAGCGTACTTCCAGCGCCGGCAGGCGCAGCGGCTGGCGTCCACCAACGGGGCACCGGTGGTGGGCGGTGTCAATAACAGTGAGGGGCGACGCCTATGGTGGGGCGCCCCCGGTTGCACACTCCACGAGGTACTCCAATACCTCGAGGCCGGCAATGACCCGCCGTTCGCATACCCTACCGCGACAGCCGCCCCGGTCCCCCACCGGAGCGTCGGGCAATGGATGCCCAGGAGGTTCAGCTCCTCGACTTCCTCCTCTCACTCCTCCTCCCACTCCTCCGGCTCGCCGGCGGTGTTCGGCGTCAAGGCCAAGCCCGCAGCGGAGACGCCGCTCGGCCGGCGCACTAGCAGCGCCGGCATCGTCATCAACGACGGCGGCGGGCACACCTCCTCCTTGGCTCCTCCGCGCTACGTCAAACCGAAGACGGAGCCGGGGCTCGCCATCGTGAAGACGAAGCCAGAGCCCGCCGGCGACGTCAAGGAGGAGCTCGACACCGCGGCGGCCTTGAAGTGGGCGCGTGACGACCGGGCGCGGACGGAGCTGGAGCGCCAGTGCCTCGCCTACGAGTGGTTCGCCGCTCGGCGCCATGGTCGGGATGAGGGAGGCCTCGTCATCCTCGACGATAGCGACGATGACGCGCCGCCGCCATCGGTCCGCCAGGGCACCGCCGGGCAGGGGTCCAGTAGGGGCGGCCGCGTCCAGGAGGAGAAGGCCGACGAAGATGATGGCGAGCATGGCGGCAATGTCGGCGACTTCGCCGCGCTCAGCGACTTCTTCGTCCCGTAGTTGTAGTTGCGGCTTTTTTCAAATAACTTTGTTATGTGATGTCGAATATTTGTATTTGCCGAACTTTAGCCGAATATTTGTCCAAATTTTCCGAACTTTGCCAAATTCCTTTTTTTTAAACGGTGTCTGGGGGCGACCCTGGGGCCGGCGGCTGGGAACCTGCTCGCCCCCACGCTGATTTTAGCGTCGGCTCGCCCCGAGGCGACGTTTTTACGCGCCCCCGGGGGGGGCAACGGCTGGAGATGCTCTTAGTCTCCTTGCCATGAGTTGCTTCATCTGGAGTACAGTACCCTGCATAGATATCATCAAGGATCTCGAAAGCAATATTCACTTCTGGTCTCTTTCCTCCCTTCTGAGGTCTTTTACCATCAGCCATATTCTTCAAGTGGGGATTTTGAACAATCGAATTTTCTGACGAGGTATGCAATTTGTCTTCAAGGAACGCTGCAAATGAGTTAAGTTGATGAGAACCTAGAGATTCAGCAGCGGACATGTGTACCTGTGAACAGAATATAGGTGCGAAGAATTTGGAGAGATCATATGCATTCTCAGAAGTTTTTCAAAACAAACAAGTTTGAGGAATTTGACCAGGGGTGTCTTGAGGAATTTCACTAAGCGTTCCTAACTTAGATTCCAGAGTTGTATAGATTGAAAATCCACACAACTGAGGAATCTTGAGGAAAAACGTTGCTTAGAGAAACAAATCAAGAACAGATGCAAGTTGGTGTTTAAGGACATGAAAGTTGAAGAATAAACACCTTTTGAAGATTTTGTGGAAATCATAAGAGTCACCAAGGGCTGTAAAATAGATTTTAGTTACCCTTGACGAAGAACACGACGAACTGGGAGTTGAAGTGGAGAAGTTCGTCCGTTCAGATCTTCCACGCCCTAACTTGGCGGCGGAAGACAGCTACGGCGGTGGCGGAGTGAAGATTTTCGCGGCTGGCGCGAGTACGACGGCGACGAGGTCGAGGCAGTCAAGCTCTTCCTCACCGGCTACGATGGAGAGTAGCGGCGGTGCTAGGTCAGAGAGCTCGAGCGAGGGGAGTGAGATCGAGCGGAGCAAATGAGGTCTGAGCAGGGCGAGGGGTATTTATAGCCAAGGTGAAAACCGCTCGTCCGAGGAAAATGGACAAACGTGCCCCTGGCCCTTCTCATCCTAGCGACATGTGTCACCCACGTACTGTGAAGTGGAGATCGTGTTAGATCGTGGGTGAATAGAATAATCTCATTGTGGGATGCGGAACGGTTTGAGCGGCAAAAGCCAAAAATTCGGATAAGAATAATTTAATGTTTCATTTGCAAATTCTTCAGCTGACAAGGACACAGTGAAGATTTTGAACGGGTTTCAAATAGAACGCATATGAAGAATTTGTGAATAGACTGGATTGAGTTTAGCATAGAGGGGGACGGGTCTGATCACATTCACTTAGGTAAAAAGTCAACTTGAAGAATTAGCAATAAGTGAATGTTGTAGAGGACTGAAAAACTCAAATATATATATAGTCAATGAAGAGCACAGTCGGAAAGAGTGAAGACTTTGCAAAGCTAAAGAATTTGAACAACTGAGGAATTTCAAAACAGAAGAAAAACTTAAATTGAAGATTTTCAACTTTTGTTGGTGGCGTGACCCACCGTATATGAATGATGATTTCAGACGCCGCGTACAAGTGTCGTAGGGCTCTGAGAATCAAATTCTTCGTTAATTTCTTCACACTTAGAGGGTTAGTCTTCATTGATTGAAGAAAAACGTCACTTCATGTGTTGCACATCTAAGTCATCAATTTTCCATAAGTGTTAGGATGTGTGTCCTTTTCAAAGAACATTCAAAGATTCTAAGATATTTAGCTCACACCGCAACTTGCTAAATCTCTTCTCATCCAAGGGCTTTGTGAAGATATCGGCTAGCTGTTCTTCATTCTTCACGTCCTCAATAGAGATGTCGCCCTTCAACACATGATCTCAAAGAAAATGATGACGAATCTGGATGTGCTTTGTCTTCGAGTGCTGAACTAGGTTATGAGCAATCTTGATGGCACTCTCATTTTCACAGAAGAGAGGCACATTCTTCACGTTGATGTCGTAGTCCTTGAGGGTTTTCTTCATCCATAGTAATTGAGCACAGAACGAACCAACAGCAATGTACTCAGCTTCAGCAGTAGAGAGTGATACGCAGTGCTGCTTCTTCGAGGACCAACATACCAAGGATCGTCCGAGGAAATGGCATGTGCATGATGTTGACTTGCGGTCCACATGATCACCAGCATAGTCAGAGTCAGAATATCCAATGAGATCAAAAGTTGAGCCCTTGGGATACCATAATCCAAGTGTTGGAGTGTGAGCTAGATATCGAAGAATATGCTTCACAGCCTTATGGTGTGATTCCTTCGATGTAGCTTGAAAACGGGCACACATGCAAATACTAAGCATAATATCTGGCCTAGATGCACATAGATACAATAAAGAGCCAATCATGGAGCGGTATACCTTTTGATCAAAGTCTATACCATTTTCATCAGCGCATAGATGGCCATTTGTGGGCATAGGGATTTTGACGCCTTTGCAATCTTGCATGCCGAATTTCCTCAACACATCCTTGAGGTATTTCTCTTGAGAAATGAAGATGCCGTTGCGCTGTTGATGAATTTGAAGACCTAAGAAGAATTTCAATTCTCCCATCATAGACATTTGATATTCCTCACTCATCATATAGGCAAATTTGTCACTGTAACGTTGGTTAGTACAGCCAAAGATAATATCATCAACATATATTTGGCACACGAATAATTCATCATCATAGGTTTTAGTGAAAAGAGTTGGGTCAAGTGAACCGGGTTTGAAGCCTTTCTTCATGAGGAATTCCTTCCAAGTATCATACCATGCCCAAGGGGCCTGCTTGAGGCCATAGAGAGCCTTATTGAGTCTGAAGACTTTGTCAGGATGCTTAGGATCTTCAAAACCTGAGGGTTGAGCAACATATACTTCTTCCTCAAGCTTACCATTGAGGAATGAACTTTTCACATCCATTTGATATAAGATGATATTATGATGGTTAGCATAAGCAAGCAATATGTGAATAGCCTCAAGTCTAGCAACAGGTGCAAAAGTTTCATCAAAATCAATTCCTTCAACCTATGTGTAGCATTGGGCTACAAGTGGAGCCTTATTCCTCACCACAAGGCCATTTTCATCTTGCTTGTTGCGGTAGATCCATTTGGTACTGTTGATATTGTGCTTGCGTGGGTCTGGTCGCTTGACGAGTTCCCAGACATTGTTGAGCTCGAATTGATGTAGTTCCTCTTGCATCGCTTGAATCCACTCAGGCTCCAGAAATGCCTCATCAACTTTGGCGGGCTCTGTGATAGAGACAAAAGCAAAGTGCCCACAAAAGTTAGACAAATGAGAAGCCCTTGAGCGTGTGAGAGGACCTGGTGCGTTGATGTTGTCGATGATTTTCTCAATCTGCACTTCATTTGCGACGCGAGGATGAGCAGGTTGACGACGTTGATTGGGCTCAGCATTTTCCTCAGAGCCATTTTCCTCAGGTGCACCAGCATGATGTTCTTCACGTTCTGGAATGACTTCTCTAGCAGATTCTTCGGTAGGAATGACATCCTCAGTAGCCTTGAACTTGATGGATTCCTCAGGAGACATTTCATCTAGCACAGGAGGTAGGTGCTCTCTTTGCGAGCCGGTAGTTTCATCAAACCGCACGTCTACAGTTTCAACAACCTTGTGGTGAAAGGTGTTGAGGACTCTGTAGGTGTGCGAGTCCTTTCTGTAACCAAGCATAAAACCTTCATATGCATTCGGTGCAAATTTAGAATTGTGATGAGGATCTCTAATCCAACATTTAGCACCGAAGACTTTGAAATAACTCACATTGTGTTTCTTGTCAGTGAGGAGTTCATATGAGGTCTTTTTGAAGAATTTGTGAAGATATACCCTATTGATGATGTGGCACACAGTATCAAATTGCCTCAGGCCAGAAGCGAGGAGGCGTCTTGTATTCATCAGGCATAGTGCGAGCCATCTCAACAAGAGTCCTACTCTTGCGCTCCACGACGACATTTTGCTGAGGAGTATAAGGATCAGATAACTCGTGAGTAATACCAAGTTCATCAAGATAGTCATCAAGACCAGTATTCTTGAACTCGGTATTGTCACTCCTAATGTGCTTGATCTTCACACTGAAGTTTGTTGAAGCCCTCAAGGAAAATCGTTTGAAGACTTCCTGCACTTCAGTTTTGTAAGTGATGATATGCACCCATGTGTAACAAGAATAGTCATCAACAATAACAAAGCCATATAAAGATGCAGCATTAGTGAATGTGGCATAGTGAGTAGGGCCGAAGAGATCCATGTGAAGCAATTCAAATGGACAAGTGGTAGTCATGATAGTCTTCGAGGGATGCTTGGACTTGGTCATGTTTCCAGCCTCGCAAGCTCCACACAGATGGTCCTTGAGGAATTTGACACCCTCAATGCCAATGATGTGCTTCTTCTTCGTGAGTGTGTGCAAGTTTGTGACGCCCAGATAATTAAGCTACAGCAAATCTCTGCTAATGACGCCACGTCACCGCTGTTACTGTTGATAAACTCGCATTGATTCAAATCACCGTTCAAATTCAAATTGTAAAATAAAGTCAAATAAATTATTTCTTCAAGCAGTAAACTAAAATGTTCAAAGTGTGACAAATAATCCCTTGATATTTGTCATATTGGAACCAACCTCTCTTGAATTCCCAAAATGCCCCTGGGACTTAATTTTGGTCCAGCAGCAATTAAATTGTCCTTTTCAATTTCTAAAAACGCTTGAACAATTCCTTTGGTCCTGAAACTTTTTAGGCAACACCACAATGTTGTGCCTGAATTATTTGCCAAGCTTCACATTCAACAAAAATCATTTGATGCCTTGATTCTATCCAAAACAGTACCTATCCTTTATAACAGAAAAGTTTCTATATATAAAAAAAGAGAAAGCCCCCCCCCTCAACTGGGCCGACTGGCCCAGCTGGCCACCGCGCCCCCCTTGGGCCTCAACCCACCGGCCCGACCCTGGCCGGCCCAACTCCCTCCCCTGGCCCAACCGGTGCCTACAACCCTAGGCTCTAACCCTAACCCCCC
>NC_057799.1:370719461-370746897 GCF_018294505.1 Triticum aestivum
AGCGGCGATGGAGCAGCGGCGGCGGCGGCGGGGGCCTCGGCCTATTTAAAGGCCGGGCGGCGGCGGCGTGGCTTGTGCGAGGGGCCGGCCTGGGGTGGAGTCCGCCTCGGACTCCCCCTCGGCGTCCGTGCCAAGCACGGCGGCGGCGGGAGGAAGGCGGCGCGGCGCGCTGGGCCGCGGCGTGCTCGGTTGGGCCTTCGGCCCAGTCTGGCGGGAAGTTTTTTATTTTTTAAATAAGTTCGTCCGAATAAAAATCCTAAAAAATATTAAAGAAATTCTAAAAAATGCCAAAAACAATTTTCACCGTCTAAATAAAATATTTAGAACAAAGTGAACATTTTTCTGGCCTGGAAATGCAATTTTGGAAAATGCATATTTTTTTCTAATTCTATAAAATAGCAAATAAAATGCAAATAAATATTTATTTGATTTTAAAAAATTTCATCCAATATTTCTCTCTTTTTGAAGAAGTCATATTATCTTCTCTCTTTTATTTTAATACTAGAAATATTTGGAGAGAAAAATATTAAAACCAAATTGATCCTCTTTTCAAATTTGAAAAATTCAAATATGAAAATAAATGAAATCCCCAACTCTCCCCTTGGGTCCTTGAGTTTCTTAGGATTCCTAGGATCACAACCAAATTGCAAATAAAAATATGATATGCATATGATGACCTATGTATAACATCCAAATTGAAAATTTGGGATGTTACAAACCTACCCCCCTTAAGATGAATCTCGCCCTCGAGATTCGGGTTGGCTAGAAAATAGGTGTGGGAGGTCTTTCTGTTGGGGAACGTAGTAATTTCAAAAATTTCCTACGCACATGCAAGATCATGGTGATGCATAGCAACGAGAGGGGAGAGTGTCGTCTACGTACCCTCGTAGACCATAAGCGGAAGCGTTATAACTATGCGGTTGATGTAGTCGTACGTCTTCACGATCGACCGATCCTCAGCACCGAACATACGGCACCTCCGCGTTCAGCACACGTTCAGCTCGGTGACGTCCCACGAACTCACGATCCAGTAGAGCTTCGGGGAAGAGCTTCGTCAGCACGACGGCGTGGTGATGGTGATGATGATGCTACCAATGCAGGGCTTCGCCTAAGCACCGCTACGATATTACCGAGGTGGATTATGGTGGAGGGGGGCACCGCACACGGCTAAGAGATCAATGATCAATTGTTGTGTCTTGGGGTGCCCCCTGCCCCCGTATATAAAGGAGCTAGGGGGAGGCGGCCAGCCAAGGAGGAGCGCACGCCAAGGACTCCGAACTACCTTCGGTACATCAAAACACAAAAACTCATAATACCGATCGTCACAGAACTTTAAGCGTGTGGACCCTGCGGGTTCGAGAACTATGTAGACATAACCGATACATGTCTCCGGTCAATAACCAATAGCGGAACCTGGATGCTCATATTGCTTCCTACATATTCTACAAAGATCTTTATCGGTCAAACCGCATAACAACATACATTGTTCCCTTTGTCATCGGTATGTTACTTGCCCAAGATTTGATCGTCGGTATCTCAATACCTAGCTCAATCTCATTACCGGCAAGTCTCTTTACTTGTTCCGTAATGTATCATCCCGCAACTAACTCATTAGTCACATTGCTTGCAAGGCTTATAGTGATGTGCATTACCGAGAGGGCCCAGAGATACCTCTCCGACAATCGGAGTGACAAATCCTAATCTTGATCTATGCCAACTCAACGAACACCATCGGAGACACCTATAGAGCGCCTTTATAATCACCCAGTTATGTTGTGACGTTTGGTAGCACACAAAGTGTTCCTCCGGTATTCGGGAGTTGCATAATCTCATAGTCATAGGAACATGTATAAGTCATGGAGAAAGCAATAGCAGTAAACTAAACGATCAAGTGTAAGCTAACGAAATGGGTCAAGTCAATCACATCATTCTCCTAATGATGTGATCCCGTTAATCAAATGACAACTCATGTCCATGCTAGGAAACTCAACCATCTTTGATCAACGAGCTAGTCAAGTAGATGCATACTAGTGACAATATATTTGTCTATGTATTCACACATGTATTATGTTTCCGGTTAGTACAATTCTAGCATGAATAATAAACATTTATCATGATACGAGGAAATAAATAATAACTTTATTATTGCCTCTAGGGCATATTTCCTTCTGTCTCCCACTTGCACTAGAGTCAATAATCTAGATTACACAGTAGTGATTCTAACACCCATGGAGTCTTGGTGTTGATCATGTTTTTCTCGTGGAAGAGGCTTAGTCAACGGGTCTGCAACATTCAGATCCGTATGTATCTTGCAAATCTCTATGTCTCCCACCTGGACTTGATCCCAGATGGAATTGAAGCGTCTCTTGATGTGCTTGGTCCTCCTGTGAAATATCGATTCCTTTGCCAAGGCAATTGCACCAGTATTGTCACAAAATATTTTCATTGGACCCGATGCACTAGGTATGACACCTAGATCGGATATGAACTCCTTCATCCAGACTCCATCATTTGCTGCTTCCGAAGCAGCTATGTACTCCGCTTCACACGTAGATCCCGCCACGACGCTTTGTTTAGAACTGCACCAACTGACAGCTCAACCGTTCAATAAAAACACGTATCCGTTTTGCGATTTAGAATCGTCCGGATCATTGTCAAAGCTTGCATCGACGTAACCATTTACGATGAGCTCTTTGTCACCTCCATAAATGAGAAACATATCCTTAGTCCTTTTTCAGGTATTTCAGGATGTTCTTGACCGCTGTCCAGTGATCCACTCCTGGATTACTTTGGTACCTCCCTGCTAAACTAATAGCAAGGAACACATCAGGTCTGGTACACATCATTGCATACATGATAGAACCTATGGCTGAAGCATAGGGAACACTTTTCATTTTCTCTCTATCTTCTACAGTGGTCAGGCATTTAGTCTGACTCAACTTCACACCTTGTAACACAGGCAAGAACCCTTTCTTTGCTTGATCCATTTTGAAGTTTTTCAAAACTTTATGAAGGTATGTGCTTTGTGAAAGTCCAATTAAGCATCTTGATCTATCTCTATAGATTTTGATGCCTAATATATAAGCAGCTTCACCGAGGTCTTTCATTGAAAAACTCTTATTCAAGTATCCTTTTATGCTATCCAGAAATTCTATATCATTTCCAATCAACAATATGTCATCCACATATAATATTAGAAACGCTACAGAGCTCCCACTCACTTTCTTGTAAATACAGGCTTCTCCAAAAGCCTGTATAAAACCATATGCTTTGATCACCTATCAAAATGTTTATTCCAACTCCGAGAGGCTTGCACCAGTCCATAAATGGATCGCTGGAGCTTGCACACTTTGTGAGCACCCTTTGGATCGAAAAACCTTCTGGTTGCATCATATACAACGCTTCTTCCAGATATCCATTCAGGAATGCAATTTTGACATCCATTTGCCAAATTTCATAATCATAAAATACGAAAATTGCTAACATGATTCGGACAGACGTAAGCATCGCTACGGGTGAGAAAGTCTCATCGTAGTCAACCCCTTGAACTTGTCAAAAACCTTTCGCAACAAGTCGAGCATTGTAGACAGTAACATTACCGTCAGTGTCAGTCTTCTTCTTGAAGATCCATTTATTCTCTATGGCTTGCCGATCATCGGGCAAGTCAACCAAAGTCCACACTTTGTTCTCATACATGGATCCCATCTCAGATTTCATGGCCTCAAGCCATTTTGCGGAATCTGGGCTCACCATCGCTTCTTCATAGTTCGTAGGTTCGCCATGGTCAAGTAACATGACTTTCGGAATAGGATTACCGTACCACTCTGGTGCGGATCTTACTTTGGTTGACCTACGAGGTTCGGTAGTAACTTGATCTGAAGTTTCATGATCAATATCATTAGCTTCCTCACTAATTGGTGTAGGTGTCACAGGAACCGGTTTCTGTGATGAACTACTTTCCAATAAGGGAGCAGGTACTATTACCTCATGAAGTTCTACTTTCCTCCCACTCACTTCTCTCGAGAGAAACTCCTTCTCTAGAAAGGATCCATTCTTAGCAACGAATGTTTTGCCTTCGGATCTGTGATAGAACGTGTACCCAATAGTTTCCTTTGGGTATCCTATGAAGACACATTTCTCCGATTTGGGTTCGAGCTTATCAGGTTGAAGCTTTTTCATATAAGCATCGTAGCCCCAAACTTTAAGAAACGACAACTTTGGTTTCTTGCCAAACCATAGTTCATAAGGCGTCGTCTCAACGGATTTCGATGGTGCCCTATTTAATGTGAATGTAGCCGTCTCTAAAGCATAACCCCAAAACGATAGCGGTAAATCAGTAAGAGACATCATAGATCGCACCATATCTAGTAAAGTACGATTACGATGTTCGGACACACTATTACGCTGTGGTGTTCTGGGTGGCGTGAGTTGCGAAACTATTCCGCATTGTTTCAAATGAAGACCAAACTCATAACTCAAATATTCTCCTCCACGATCAGATCATAGAAACTTTATTTTCTTGTTATGATGATTTTCCACTTCACTCTGAAATTCTTTGAACTTTTAAAATGTTTCAGACTTATGTTTCATTAAGTAGATATACCCATATCTGCTCAAATCATTTGTGAAGGCGAGAAAATAACGATACCCTCCGCGAGCCTCAATATTCATCGGACCACATATATCAGTATGTATGATTTCCAACAAATCTGTTGCTCGCTCCATTGTTCCGGAGAACGGCGTTTTAGTCATCTTGCCCATGAGGCATGGTTCGCGAGTACCAAGTGATTCATAATCAAGTGATTCCAAAAGTCCATCGGTATGGAGTTTCTTCATGCGCTTTACACCAATATGACCCAAATGGTTGTGCCACAAATAAGTTGCACTATCATTATCAACTCTGCATCTTTTGGCTTCAACATTATGAATATGTGTATCACTACTATCAAGATTCAACGGAAATAGACCACTCTTCAAGGGTGCATGACCATAAAAGATATTACTCATATAAATAGAACAACTATTATTCTCAGATTTAAATGAATAACTGTCTCGCATCAAACAAGATCCAGATATAATGTTCATGCTCAACGCTGGCACCAAATAAAAATTATTCAGGTCTAAAACTAATCCCGAAGGTAGATGTAGAGGTAGCGTGCCGACGGCAATCACATCAACTTTGGAACCATTTCCCACGCGCATCGTCACCTCGTCCTTAGCTAATCTTCGCTCAATCCGTAGTCCCTGTTTCGAGTTGCAAATATTAGCAACAGAACTAGTATCAAATACCCAGGTGCTACTACGAGCTTTAGTAAGGTACACATCAATAACATGTATATCACATATACCTTTGTTCACCTTGCCATCCTTCTTATCCACCAAATACTTGGGGCAGTTCCGCTTCCAGTGACTAGTCTATTTGCAGTAGAAGCACTCAGTCTCAGGCTTAGGTCCAGACTTAGGTTTCTTCTCCTGAGCAGCAACTTGTTTGATGTTCTTCTTGAAGTTCCCCTTCTTCTTCCCTTTACCCTTTTTCTTGAAATTGGTGGTCTTGTTGACCATCAACAGTTGATACTCCTTCTTGATTTCTACCTCCGCAGCCTTTAGCATTGCGAAGAGCTCGGGAATTGTCTTATCCATCCCTTGCATATTATAGTTCATCACGAAGCTCTTGTAGCTTGGTGGCAGTGATTGAAGAATTCTGTCAATGACACTATCATCCGGAAGATTAACTCCCAGTTGAATCAAGTGGTTATTATACCCAGACATTTTGAGTATATGTTCACTGACAGAACTATTCTCCTCCATCTTACAGCTGTAGAACTTACTGGAGACTTCATATCTCTCAATCCGGGCATTTGCTTGCAATATTAACTTCAACTCCTGGAACATCTCATATGCTCCATGACGTTCAAAACGTCGTTGAAATCCCGGTTCTAAGTCGTAATGCATGGCACACTAAACTATCGAGTAGACATTAGCTTTGCTCTGCCAGACGTTCTTAATGTCATCAATTGCATCTGCAGCAGGCCTGGCACCCAGCGGTGCTTCCAGGACGTAATTCTTCTGTGCAGCAATGAGGATAATCCTCAAGTTACGGACCCAGTCCGTGTAATTGCTACCATCATCTTTCAACTTTGCTTTCTCGAGGAACGCATTAAAATTCAACGGAACAACAGCACGGGCCATCTATCTACAACAACATAGACAAGCAAAATACTATCAGGTACTAAGTTCATGATAAATTTAAGTTCAATTAATCATATTACTTAAGAACTCCCAGTTAGATAGACGTCTCTCTTATCATCTAACTGATCACGTGATCCAAATCAACTAAACCATAACCGATCATCACGTGAAATGGAGTAGTTTTCAATGGTGAACATCACTATGTTGATCATATCTACTATATGATTCATGTTTGACCTTTCGGTCTCAGTGTTCCAAGGCCATATCTGCATATGCTAGGCTCATCAAGTTTAACCCGAGTATTTCTGCGTGTGCAAAACTGGCTTGCTCCCGTTGTATGTGAACGTAGAGCTTATCACACCCGATCATCACGTGGTGTCTCGGCACGACGAACTTTGGCAACGGTGCATACTCAGGGAGAACACTTGTACCTTTGAAATTTAGTGAGAGATCATCTTATAATGCTACCGTCAATCAAAATAGAATAAGATGCATAAAGGATAAACATCACATGCAATCAATATAAGTGATATGATATGGCCATCATCATCTTGTGCCTTTGATCTCCATCTCCAAAGCACCATCATGATCACCATCGTCACCGGCGCGACACCTTGATCTCCATCGTAGCATCGTTGTCGTCTCGCCAACTATTGCTTCTACGACTATCGCTACCGCTTAGTGATAAAGTAAAGCAATTACAGCGCGATTGCATTTCATACAATAAAGCGACAACCATATGGCTCCTGCCAGTTGCCGATAACTCTGTTACAAAACATGATCATCTCATACAATAAAATTTAGCATCATGTCTTGACCATATCACATCACAACATGCCCTGCAAAAACAAGTTAGACGTCCTCTACTTTCTTGTTGCAAGTTTATGTGGCTGCTACGGGCTGAGCAAGAACCGTTCTTACCTACACATCAAAACCACAATGATATTTCGTCAAGTTAGTGCTGTTTTGACCTTCTCAAGGACCGGGCGTAGTCACACTCGGTTCAACTAAAGTTGGAGAAACTGACACCCGCCAGCCACCTTTGTGCTAAGCACGTCGGTAGAACCAGTCTCTCGTAAGCGTACGCGTAATGTCGGTCCGGGCCGCTTCATCCAACAATACCGCCGAACCAAAGTATGACATGCTGGTAAGCAGTATGACTTGTATCGCCCACAACTCACTTGTGTTCTACTCGTGCATATAACATCTACGCATAAACCTGGCTCGGATGCCACTGTTGGGGAACGTAGTAATTTCAAAATTTTCCTACACACACGCAAGATCATGGTGATGCATAGCAACGAGAGGGGAGAGTGTCGTCTACGTACCCTCGTAGACCATAAGAGGAAGCGTTATAACAACCCGGTTCATGTAGTCGTACGTCTTCACGATCGACCGATCCTCGGCACTGAATGTACGGCACCTCCGCGTTCAGCACACGTTCAGCTCGGTGACGTCCCACGAACTCACGATCCAGTAGAGCTTCAGGGAAGAGCTTCGTCAGCACGACGGCGTGGTGACGGTGATGATGATGCTACCGATGCAGGGCTTCACCTAAGCACCGCTATGATATTACCGAGGTGGATTATGGTGGAGGGGGCACCGCACACGGCTAAGAGATCAATGATCAATTGTTGTGTCTTGGGGTGCCTCCCTGCCCCCGTATATAAAGGATCTAGGGGGAGGCAGCCGGCCAAGGAGGAGGGCGCACCAAGGGGGGGAGTCCTACTCCCGCCGGGAGTAGGACTCCTTTCCTAGTAGGAGTAGGAGAAGGGGGAAGGGAAGGAGAGAGGAGGAAGGAAAGGGGGGCGCCGCCCCCTCCTTGTCCAATTCGGACTAGAGGGGGAGGGGCGCGCGGCCTGCCCTGGCCGCCCCTCCTCTTCTCCACTAAGGCCCAATAGGCCCATTACACTCCCCGGGGGGGTCCGGTAACCCCCTGGTACTCCGGTATAGGTCCGAAACCTCCCGAAACACTTCCGGTGTCCGAACATAGTCATCCAATATATCGATCTTTATGTCTCGACTATTTCGAGACTCCTCGTCATGTCCGTGATCATATCCGGGACTCCGAACTACCTTCGGTACATCAAAACACAAAAACTCATAATACAGATCGTCACAGAACATTAAGCGTACGGACCCTACGGGTTCGAGAACTATGTAGACATGACTGAGACATGTCTCCGGTCAATAAACAGTAGCGGAAACTGGATGCTCATATTGGTTCCTACATATTCTACGAAGATCTTTATCGGTCAAACCGCATAACAACATACGTTGTTCCTTTTTTCATCGGTATGTTACTTGCCCGAGATTCGACCGTCGGTATCTCAATACCTAGCTCAATCTCGTTACCGGAAAGTCTCTTTACTCGTTCCGTAATGTATCATCCCGCAACTAACTCATTAGTCACATTGCTTGCAAGGCTTATAGTGATGTGCATTACCGAGTGGGCCCAGAGATACCTCTCCGACAATCGGAGTGACAAATCCTAATCTCGATCTATGCCAACTCAACGAACACCATCGGAGACACCTGTAGAGCACCTTTATAGTCACCCAGTTACGTTGTGACGTTTGGTAGCACACAAAGTGTTCCTCCGGTATTCGGGAGTTGCATAATCTCATAGTAATAGGAACATGTATAAGTCATGGAGAATGAAATAGCAGTAAACTAAACGATGAAGTGCTAAGCTTACAAAATGGGTCAAGTCAATCACATCATTCTCCTAATGATGTGATCCCGTTAATCAAATGACAACTCATGTCCATGGCTAGGAAACTCAACCATCTTTGATCAACGAGCTAGTCAAGTAGAGGCATACTAGTGACACTATGTTTGTCTATGTATTCACACATGTATTATGTTTCAGGTTAATATAATTCTAGCATGAATAATAAACATTTATCACGATATGAGGAAATAAAGAATATCTTCATTATTGCCTCTAGGGCATATTTCCTTCACTTTCTGTAGGTCTTCCTCTCGTTCCCAGGTGGCTTCATCCTCGGTATGGTGGCTCCACTGAACTTTGCAAAATTTGATGACCTTGCTGCGGGTAACTCGGCTGGCAAACTCAAGAATCTTGACGGGTTTCTCCTTGTAGGTTAGGTCACTGTCCAACTAAATTGCTTCCAGGGGCACTATATCTCTCAAAGGAATATCGGTCATCTCTGCATGGCACTTCTTCAACTGGGAAACGTGGAACACATCATGAACTCCTGACAATCCTTCGGGAACTCCAACTTGTAGGCCACTTCTCCCATACGTTCCAAAACTCGTTATGGTTCTACAAATCTCGGGCTAACTTTCCCTTAACTCCAAATCGTTCAACTCCTCGCAGTGGTGACACACGAACATATGCTCTGTCTCCGATTTCATAGACTACCTCCTTGCGTTTTGAGTCTGCATAACTCTTCTGCCTGGACTGAGCTACCTTCAGTCTATCTCGAATCAACTTAACCTTCTCTTCAGTCTCTTCGATCAAATCTGGTCCAAACAATTGGCGGTCTCCAACTTCATCCCACATTAACGGTGTCCTGCACCTTCTCCCATACAAAGCTTCGAAAGGGGCCATCTTCAAACTAGCCTGATAACTGTTGTTGTATGAGAACTCCGCGTAAGGTAAATTATCATCCCAACTGGATCCATAATCTAGTGCACAAGCTCTCAACATGTCCTCCAGAATCTGATTGACTCTCTCGGTCTATCCATCTGTCTGCGGATGAAAAGCTGTACTGAACTCTAGCCTAGTACCGAAAGTCTGGTGCAGCTGATTCCAAAACTTCGAGGTAAACTGTGTTCCTCTATCTGATACGATGGTCCCCGGAACTCCATGCAGACATACGATCTTGGTCATATATATCTTGGCCAACTTTGCACTCGTATAGGTGGTGTTCACTGGGATAAAGTGAGCCACTTTGGTCAAATGATCCACTACTACCGAGATAGAATCATACCATGACCGGGTCTTGGGTAATCCGGTGATGAAATCCATGCCAAGTTTTTCCCACTTCCATTCGCGTATCGGCATAGGCTGCAGTAATCCTGCTGGCTTCTGGTGTTCTGCCTTCACTCTCTGACATACATCACATACGGCTACATACTCGGCAATATCCTTCTGCATACCTGTCCACCAGAAACGTTCCTTCAAATCCAAATACATCTTGGTGTTTCCGGGGTGAATCAAGTATGGCGAGTCATGAGCTTCCTGAAGCATTAACTTCCTGATCTCTGCATTATTGGGTACATATACACGGTCCTCAAACCATAAAGTTTCGTGCTCATCCTCATGAAAACCCTTGGCTTTTCCTTTGCTCATCTTCTCCTTTATCTCAGCTATTTCTTTGTCATCCTTCTGAGCTTCTCGAATCTTTCCCAATAATGTTGACTGAACCTCCATTGCTACAACAAAACCTCTTGGAACTATCTCCAAATGAAGTTCATTGATATCGTCAACTAACTCCTTTGGTAATCCTCCGCTTACGAGGGTATTGACATAATTCTTTCGGCTCAAAGCGTCTGCTACGACATTGACCTTTCCGGGATGATAGTGCAGCTTCATATCATAATCCTTTATAAGCTCCAACCATCTCCTCTGCCTGAGATTCAGCTCCTTCTGAGTGAAAATGTACTTCAAACTCTTGTGATCCGTGTGCACATCACAACGGTTTCCAATAAGAAAATGTCTCCAGGTCTTGAGCGCATGCACTACGGCTGCTAACTCCAAATCATGCATGGCATAATTAAACTCATGCGGTCGAAGCGGACGTGAGGCATATGAAACAACCCTTCCGTCCTGCATAAGTACACCTCCAAGTCCTTGGCGAGAAGCATCACAATACACTTGGAAATCCTTGCGTATATCCGGCAGAATTAGCACTGGGGCTGTAACCAAGCGTTTCTTCAACTCCTGGAAACTGGCCTCACATTCATCCGTCCATGTAAACTTAGTGTTCTTCTTCAACAACTCCGTCATAGGTTTCGCAATCTTGGAAAAATTCTCAATGAATTTCCGATAATATCCCGCGAGTCCTAGAAAACTGCGGATCTCTCCAACTAAGGTGGGTGCCAACCACTCAGTGACTGACTGAACCTTGGTAGGGTCTACTACTATACCTTCTCCCGATATAACATGTCCAAGGAATCCAACTTCCTTCAACCAAAACTCACATTTGCTGAACATGGCATATAGGTGATGTTCCCTGAGCTTCTCGAGAACTAATCGCAAGTGCTCCTTGTGCTCCTCTTCATTCTTCGAGTATACCAAAATATCATCAATGAACACCACAACAAACTTATCCAAGAACTCCATGAACACCTTATTTATCATACTCATGAAATAGGCAGGGCATTTGTCAATCCAAATGACATAACTGTGTACTCATATAGCCCATACCTTGTGGTAAAAGTTGTCTTAGGTATATCATGTTCTTGGATCTTCAGCTGGTGGTATCCTGATCGCAGATCGATCTTGGAGAATACTTTAGCTCCCTGCAGCTGGTCAAACAAATCATTGATCATCGTTAGTGGGTACTTGTTCTTGATCGTCACTTCATTCAATGCACGATAATCAACAACCATTAGCAACGATCCATCCTTCTTCTCAACTAAGAGCACTGGGGCTCCCCACGGCGACGAACTTGGTCGAATGTAACCTTTCTCCAATAACTCCTTAATCTGCTTCTTAATCTCTTCCAGATCATTTGCAGGCATCCGGTATGGCCTCTTCGATATTGGTCCGGTGCCTGGCAACAGCTCTATCAAAAATTCTATATCTCGATCCGGCGGCATGCCTGGTAGTTCCTCTAGAAATACATCCAGGTAATCCTTCACTACAGGCACTTCCTCCTGAACAACTCCTGAGAGGGAATTTACTTGGGTCCTCCATGGCGTATGCCTGGATACATACTTGATCCTTTTTTCCTCCGGGGTGGTGAGCAGTATTGACTTACTAGCACAATCAATGTTTCCTCCATACTTCGATAGCCAATCCATGCCTAGTATTATATCCAATCCTTGTGACTCCAAAATTATTAGGTCGAAGGGGAAAACATGGCTACCAATGGTTAAGGGTAATCGATCACACCATCGGCTGGCCATATACTCTGCTCCTGGCAAGCTTACTAACATGGGTGGCCTAAGGGCTAAGGTGGGTAACTTAAAATTGTCCACAAATCCCCTTGATATGTATGAATGCGATGCACCAGTATCAAAAAGAACGAGAGCGGTAAATGACTTAACCAAAAACTTACCGATAACTGCCTCTGGCTGCTCTTCAACCTCCTCCACGTTGATGTGGTTCACCTGACCTCTGGTGAAGGGATTGGGCTTCTTCCCAGATCTTCCATTGCCATTACCATTCTTGGCTTTAGAACACTCAGTGGCGTAGTGTCCGGTCTTCCAGCACTTGAAACAAGTAATGTGACTTAGATCCTTCTTGGCGGGTGTAGAGGGGTTGGAACGGTTTTGATTGTTGTTTCCCCCATTCCCATTTCCATTCTTGGGGCCACTATGATTATGCGAACTTCCTCCATTGTGAGTGTGGCCTCCATGGTTATGGTGGGTATGTCCTCCCGAGTTCGGGGTAAAACGAGGTCTCTGCTGAGCTCCTGAATTGTACTTACCTTGACCATACTTCCTTTGCGGCTCTCTATCTGCTGCTGCTTCCCTTCAATCATAAGAGCCCTGTCTACCAACTCCTGGTAGTTAGCAAATGTTGCTACCATCAATTGCATGCTCAGCTCATCATTCAGCCCTTCCATAAACTTATCCTGCTTCGCAGCATCTGTGGCCACATCATCTGGGGCATAGCGAGCTAACTTACTGAACTCATCCACGTATTGCCCCACAGTACGATTTCCGTGGCGTAAGTTGCGAAACTCACGCTTCTTCATGCTCATAGCTCCAGTTGAGACATGTGCAGTGCGGAACGCTTGCTGAAACTGATCCCAAGTGACATTGGCTATAGGGAAAGTGGTTGTGTAATTCTCCCACCATGAGGCTGCGGGTCCATCCAGTTGGTGTGCGGCAAAACACACCTTCTCAGCATTTGTGGAACCTGCGGTGGTCAACTCCCTTCCAATCCTGCGTAGCCAGTCATTAGCAACAATCGGCTCGGTGCTACTGGAAAACACCGGCGGATTCAACCTCAGAAAACGGGCTAAGTTATCAACTGGAGGTGGTGGCGGTGGGTTGTTGTTGTTGTTGCCTTGGTTCTGGACTAGCAATTGCATCAAGGCATTCTGCTGTTGGATCAACTGAGTGAGCTCCGGTGGGAAGACAAATCCGGGGTCACGTCTCGGAGGCATCAGATGGGTTTAGAGGGGAGAGTTTAGAATAGAATGAGGTCTAAAGAGAAAGCACTACCCATATGCACATGAGACAAACACATTCATATGACTCCACTCAATTCAAACAAGGGCATACAATCGATCTAGCTATCGTTACAAAATACTCGGACTACTACTATATACATGGGGGAATACTACTGATAATATGGTGGTCAACATGAAATTTTGATCGGTGGAAGACTCCATGATATCCACTCCAGCTTCATCTTCATAATCATCGTCACTACTGTCGGAGTCGGTGTCGTCGATGATGATCTAGTCCTCGGGACGGTCGTCATCTCCTCCTGGCGCGGGGTCTCCCATACTCCTAGTTTCATCTTCAGGTCTTCATTCTTCTCCAGTAACACTGTGATTTCCTCCTCATATCCATCACGTGTAGACTTGAGTTCCTCTTCAAGCTCCATGTTCCTGATCATCACCTTCTTCAGATCTATCATGCTTGCGCACATTTGGTTCTCCTGGCGGGGAATGTGCTGGTTTAACTCCTGGATGAAGGCTGCAATGGACTTGTCCCTCCTGGTGCTGATCATCTCCCACTTCTCATCTCGGCGCCCAAATATCTGGTAGATGGTGTCCTTAAGATCCTTGTGATAAACTTCGCCGATGCGTCCCATGGCGATGTGAGCTGCCATGCTCTTTCCTAGACTCCAGGTTGGTGCATCAAAGGAAAACTCTATGGGCTCAGTAACTGGCGTGAATGTCCTTCCTGGAACATGAACTCGAATCATCCAACGCTCCTCTTCTGGTAAAGTGGCGGTGTAGGTCCCGGTGAAACTTGGTATTCCGATGTTTAGGTACCTAGTGACTTCCTTCAAGTGTCTTCCAAAAGGTGTGTCTTCATCCGGTTGAGCAAACTTGTTCCTTGGGTCCGCCATCTATAGAGTGGAAAATGGAGAGGAGTCGGAAATGAGTAGAGGAGAGTGACCTATGGCTTATCTTAGTGGTCGCGTCCTACAGTCAGCGTGTGCTCTGATACCATCTTGTAGCGATCTGACCTCAGACGGTCAAATCTCTGTGCATAAGTGTCATCCCTGGATCGGTAATGCTGACACACACAGTACTCGAATGATTTATAACAGAGTGCAATCACACACTTATTACATCGAATGTCTCAAAAAGATAACTTATTATAATAATATGGCTTAAGGCCATCTAATTAAAATAACTGCGGAAGCATCGAAGATAAATGAGTCCATCAACTCGAACGGCATAGCTGAGTGCACGACAACGACCTAGCGCACCTTACTCTTCGTCTGAAAAGTCTGCAACATAATACGTTGCAGCCCGAAACGGGTTAGCACATGGAATATGCTGGCAAAATAACATTGTAGAGCAATGAACAAGATAAATGCTAACACTACATGCATATATAGCTGGTGGAGGCTCTATGGTTATCATATTTTTGTGCAAAGCCAATTTTTCCCTACTGCAAAGGAATATATTTTATTAACTATAAAATTGGTTGATAAACATTGAGAAGGTTCCTCCAACTCAATCCCAATTAAACAGTAATTACCAGCCCGTCAAAATTAATTTAGAGTGATGAGATCAAATCAATAATTCAAGAACCAGATACTCAAGATGTCCATGACCGAGGACACAGCTAATCATGATTAGTTTGTACACTCTGCAGAGGTTTGCGCACTTTTCCCCACAAGACTCGATCTCCTCCATTGGATTTCTCGCACTTCATGATGTACACTCTACAATGTTTGAGGATTGAAACGAATGCATAAAAACTGGGTATTAAGGGATATGATCAAAGTGTTACTTGCCTTGCTGACGATCTGCAAACCCTAGAGACTCATAGTAGCACGCTTCGCACTCCGGAAATTCTATCGCAAACAAACAATAACATACATAAGCACTCAAGCATAGATGCGAAGGTAAACCTCAGATGAGAAAATACGAACTGAAATTTCAACTGAAGTGTTTCGATTTGCAAAAAGAATGAATCATATCGGGGCTACGAAACTGAAACTACGATCAAAAGAAGTTCGAATTCAAATCTGCTTGAAACAAAATTTTAAATTGTCAAAACCATGTTCAAGTTGATTAACTAGAAAGAGGGGTTCGAGACGAAGATTTTGGCATTGGTTTCACTAGATTCGGACGAACGGTTAAAAAGTTGCGGGGGTTTGAAAATCAGGAGCTAATCTGCGATAAAAATAATCACGGATAGGTCCCTGGCCGAAAATAAAATAAAAAGAAAAAGACTAACGAACGAACGTCCGTTATCAGAGACAAATGAATGAAAACGTTCGCGAACAGAGGCGTTCGGGTGAACGTTTGCTAATTAGGGGAACAAAAGAAAAAAACCGATCTAACCGATCCAAACAAAAAACCCAAAAAACAGGCGACGACTGCGGTTTTTACCGGTTCTTTGAGAAAAAGCGGTGGCGGCGAGGCGAGATCCAGCGAGGCATATTTTTTCGCAGATTCAATAAAATGCTAGAAATAAAATGCAACTAATTCAATAAAACAGGTCATGATATGCATATTTTTTCTAATTCAATAAAATAGCAAATAAAATGCAACTAAAATATTTACTTGATTTAAAAAAAATTCCTCAATATTTGTCTCTTTTTGAAGAAGTCACATTATCTTCTTTCTTTTATTTTAATACTAGAAATATTTGGAGAGAAAATATTAAAACCAAATTGATCCTCTTTTCAAATTTGGAAATTTTAAATATGAAAATAAATGAAATCCCCAACTCTCTCCTTGGGTCCTTGAGTTGCTTAGGATTCCTAGGATCACAACCAAATTGCAAATAAAAATATGATATGCATATCATGACCTATGTATAACATCCAAATTGAAAATTTGGGATGTTACAAGTAATGATTCTAACACCCATGGAGTCTTGGTGCTGATCATGTTTTGCTCGTGAGAGAGGCTTAGTCAACGGTTTGCAACATTCAGATCCATATGTATCTTGCAAATCTCTATGTCTCCCTCCTTGACTTGATCGCGGATGGAATTGAAATGTCTCTTGATGTGCTTGGTTCTCTTGTGAAATCTGGATTCCTTTGCCAAGGCAATTGCACCAGTATTGTCATAAAAGATTTTCATTGGACCCGATGCACTAGGTATGACACCTATATTGGATGTGAACTCCTTCATCCAGACTTCTTCATTTGCTGCTTCCGAAGCAGCTATGTACTCCGCTTCACACGTAGATCGCGCCATGACGCTCTGCTTGGAACTGCACCAACTGACAGCTCCACCATTCAATAAAAATACGTATCCGGTTTGTGACTTAGAGTCGTCCGGATCAGTGTCAAAGCTTTGCATCGACGTAACCGTTTACGATGAGCTCTTTGTCACCTCCATAAATGAGAAACATATCCTTAGTCCTTTTCAGGAATTTCAGTATGTTCTTGACCGCTGTCCAGTGATCCACTCCTGGATTACTTTCGTACCTCCCTGCTAAAAGAATGGCAAGGAACACATCGGGTTTGTTACACAGCATCGCTTACATGATAGAACCTGTGGCTGAGTCTAACTCAACTTCACACCTTGTAACACAGGCAAGAACCCTTTCTTCGCTTGATCCATTTTGAACTTCTTCAAAACTTTATCAAGGTATGTGCTGTGTGAAAGTCCAGTTAAGCGTCCTTATTTATCTCTATAGATCTTGCTGCCTAATATATAAGCAGCTTCACCGAGGTCTTTCATTGAAAAATTCTTATTCAAGTATCCTTTTATGCTATTCAGAAATTCAGTATCATTTCGGATCAACAATATGCCATCCACATATAATACCAGAAATGCTACAGAGCTCCCACTCACATTCTTGTAAATACAGGCTTCTCCAAAAGTCTGTATAAAACCATATGCTTTGATCACACTATCAAAGCGTATATTCCAACTCCGAGAGGCTTGCACAAGTCCATAAATGGATCGCTGGAGCTTGCAAACTTTGTTATCACCTTTTGGATCGACAAAACCTTCTGGTTTCATCATATCCAACTCTTCTTCAAGATATCCATTAAGGAATGCAGTTTTGACATCCATTTGCCAAATTTCATAATCATAAAATGCGGCAATTGCTAACATGATTCGGACGGACTTAAGCATCGCTACGGGTGAGAAGGTCTCATCGTAGTCAACTCCTTGAACTTGTCGAAAACCTATCACAACAAGTCAAGCTTTGTAGACAGTAACATTACCGTCAGCGTCAGTCTTCTTCTTGAAGATCCATTTATTCTCTATGGCTTGCCGATTGTCGGCCAAGTCAACCAAAGTCCACACTTTGTTCTCATACATGGATCCCATCTCAGATTTCATGGCCTCAAGCCATTTTGTGGAATCTGGGCTCATCATCGCTTCCTCATAGTTCGTAGGTTCATCATGGTCAAGTAACATGACCTCCAGAACAGGATTACCGTACCACTCTGGTCCGGATTTTACTCTGGTTGACCTACGAGGTTCGGTAGTAACTTGATCAAAAGTTTCATGATCATCATCATTAGCTTCCTCACTAGTTGGGGTAGGAATCACTGGAACTGACTTCTGTGATGTACTACTTTCCAACTCGGGAGAAGGTACAATTACCTCATCCAGTTCTACTTTCCTCCCACTCACTTCTTTCGAGAGAAACTCCTTCTCTAGAAAGGATCCATTCTTAGCAACGAATATCTTGCCTTCGGATCTGTCATAGAAGGTGTACTGTCACATCCCTAGTTCTGGTAATGCCTAGTGCTAGCATCTGGTGTTGCATCATGTTTAATTTTTCCAGAAAGTTGAAATGGGGATGGCAGAAACCCCTAGCACCACTTAATCCAACTAGGGTTACTAAAATACTTTTACAATGAACTTGAAATGCCCTTCTAAAATGTTCATCATCTTTGCCTTGGTCTAGAACCTCTGACAAAACTGGTTCACATTTTTCTAGGACAACATTGGGTCACTGAATTAAATCATACCTTATTTGCATTTGGGCATTTAAATTTTATATATTATTTTAAATGTCCAAATATTCATGAACTGAAATGTTTGCTGTTGGAAATAATCCAAACAGTGGCCACAAGCAGTCTCATGATTTTTGAAAATGCTCTGGCATTTTTAATAAATCCAAAACAATTATAGATAATAGAAAACAGAAAGAATTAGGAAAGAGAGAGAGAGAAGCACTTACCTGGCTTACCTGTCACAGCCCAGCTGGCCAGCCCACCTGGCGGCCCAGCTCATTGGCCCCCTGCCAGTCATCAGCTACCTCCCGCCAGAGCAGGCAGGCAGCTGCCTGTCGGCCGCGCGCGCCGCCCTGGCCACCTCCTGCTTGCCACCAAGGCGCTCCTGAGCTCCCTTCGTGCACCACGGAGACGCCCCAATCCCTCTGGACACCTCACTCCTCCCCCCTCGCCCTCTCTCTCTCCTCTGATCGCCATGGCCGACGCTGCCGAGCGCTCGCCGCCATGAAGCCGCAGCCAGCGCCGCTCCCTCGTCGCCTAGACGTGCCCACGAGCTTCCCCGTCGTCCACTGCACCGAGCCAGCCGAGCCTCGAGCGCTCACACGCCCCGGAGATGCTTCCCTGACCTCGCATCGCCGTTTGTCCGCCGGAGATCCCCCTCGCCGGCCTGCTCATCTCCGACCTCCCCCGAGTTCGCCGTCCGTCACGCCCGACTCGCCGTGAGCTACTGCCCGTAGTTCCCCTCTCCGCTCTCGCTCTTGCACGCCGTAGCCACCGCGCCACTCACACCCGAACGCCAGCCGCCGCCTCGAGCTCGTTTCCGGCAAGCTCCGGCCACCCTAGCTGCTGCTGCTTGCTGCAACGGGCGCGGGTGAGCCTCAGTTCCCCGTAGCCGCTCTCCGCCGTCCGTTTGGTCGCCGGAGCAGCGAGCCCGAGCACTCCGCCGCATCTGCTGTCGCCGGCGGGGTTGACCCCGCTGACCAGGGGTTTGATCTCCCCTGGGTCGCTGACAAGTGGGCCATGGCCCCAGCTAATCCTAGTTTAGTTTTTAATTAAGTTTAATTAACTCGACTGACATTTTTAGCTAGTAGTAGTTTAACACTAGTTAACTTAGATAGTTAGTTAGACACTGACGTGTGGACCCCACACGTCAGGTTTGACCTGGACCGGACCTGTTGGCCGCTGACATCACAGTGACGTCATGCTGACGCAGTAATTCTTTTCTGGAATTTTAATAAATCTTAAATGGTTTATTTATTTCAGAAAATGTTATAAACTTCTAAAAATCATATAAAATCAACCGTAACTCCAAATGAAATAAGTTATATATGAAAAATGATCAGGAAAATCCAATCTATCCATTGGTACTAGTTTCATGCATGACAAAGAAACTTAACCTTGATGTTTAGATCAAAAATAGTAATGCATTATATGAGCTCATAACTTGAGTTTGAATTTGAACCCTTGGTTCAAATAAGCTCAAACCCTTGTTCTAGTTGCATTAGCTCAAATCACAGCATGTTGACATGTCATGATCATGCATCATATTGTGCATTGAATTGATTGTGTTCTTTCTTTGTTGCCGGTGTTTGTCCCCTCTCAGTAGACGTGGTTTCGACGATGAGATCGATGACACTGATGAAGAACTATACTATCTTGAGAAGTGCCACGCAAGCAAAAAACCCCTTGTTCATTCTGATACAATCCCACTCTCTTGCTCCTGCTCTCTTTTACTGCATTAGGACAACAACGATACAACTGTTACTTGTTGCGGTAGTTGAACCCCTTCTCCCTTGCATGACCTGTCATTGCCACAGTAAATAGATGAAACCCACTAGGATGAGTAGGAGTTATTTGAGCCCTGATGTGCCTACTCATTCATGCTTGTTTGTCATGCCTGCTACTGCTTAGAGTTGAGTCAGGCCTGATTCATCGGGGATGAATTGGAATGGTGATGAACATGTCCAACTGTGTGTGAACACGATTTGGTAAAGGTAGCGGTGAGAGGCCATGTAGGAGTACATGGTGGGTTGTCTCATTGAAACCGTCCTCCGGAACTAAGTTCTGTGTTTGTGATCCATGAACAACTATTGCCACGCATTGGGCCCAAAACCAATGGACCCTCTCGACTTATTAACCGCCCCTGTCCTTTGTCCGGGAGTTGCAAGTAGTTTCTGGTGTTTGTAGTTTGCTGGAGGCCATGCGCAGCGCTGACCCGAGGGGTGGGCTGTGATGCGGTAGGCATGTGGCACGGTGTACTGGGCGCCCGTTTGGTGTCTCGAAAACCCTGCACACATCGTTCGGGGCCTTATGTGGAAACCTCGGCCGGACTCCCTGCGGATGGAACCTGAATAGGCGATAAACCTGGACTAGGGACTTGTGTGGTTAGTCAAGTCGTGGCCGACACCCTCGCTGGGCCTCCGCTTGAAGGTTGCCGAGTACATGTCGTGTAAATGGCGATAAGTGCTGAGAGCGTGTGTGAAGAAGTACACCCCTGCAGGGTTTACATCACCTATTCGAATAGCTGCGTCCGCGGTAAAGGACCTCTGGGTTGCCAATACATTTCATTGACAAGTGAAAGTGGATACTCTAAAATGCGAAAGATAAGCGTGAGTGCTATGGATGGCGTTCTCGTAGGGAGACGGGAGTGGATCCATAGTGGTGTATTGATATGGTGAATATGTCGACTCATGTGCACCACCTCAAAAGAGTTACTTGCAGTCGTAGTTTAGGATAGCCACCGAGTCAAAGCTGGCTTGCTGCAGTTAAACTCCACCACCCCCTTTGTTGATACCAATGCATATGTAGTTAGTTCTAATGTAAGTCTTGCTGGGTACATTTGTACTCACATTTGCTTAATTTATGTTTTTGCAGAGAGACTTCAATCTCACTAGTAGTTCCGCGTGGGCATCGACGTTTAGCTTGTTACCTTAGCTACGTTCTTGTGCCCTCTGGAGGGTCTTGTAGATAGTCAGGCTTCTCAGCCCTTTTCATTTGTAGATGTCTGTACTCAGACATGTTAAGCTTCCGCATGTGTTTTTGGCTTGTATGCTCTGAATGTTGGGTCATGAGACCCATGTTTGTAATATCGCGCTCCTTGGAGCCTATTGAATAAATACTTGAGTTGTAGAGTCATGTTGTG
This sequence comes from Triticum aestivum, assembly GCF_018294505.1. NCBI lineage: Eukaryota > Viridiplantae > Streptophyta > Magnoliopsida > Poales > Poaceae > Triticum > Triticum aestivum. The sequence goes on from NC_057799.1 coordinate 370,741,061, forward strand.
ATGCCATCTTGTATTTGCACATATCGAGCATATTGTGTGTATGATTATTGAAATGCTTGGTATGTGTGGGATCTGACAACCTAGTTGTTTATCCTTGGTAGCCTCTCTTATCGGGAAATGTCTCCTAGTGCTTCCACTGAGCCATGGTAGCTTGCTACTGCTCCGGAACACTTAGGTTGGCCGGCATGTGTCCTTCTTCGTTCCCGTGTCTGTCCCTTCGGGGAAATGTCACACGGTGTCTACCGGAGTCCTGTTAGCCCAGCTGCTACAGCCCGGATTCACTCGCTGATGATCGACACGTTCATTGCTGGGTCATGTATGCCTGTCCCTGTAAGTTAGTGCCACTTTGGGTTTACGACTAGTCATGTTGGCCCAAGTTCTTTGTCATACGGATGCTAGCGGCACTGTCATATACGTGAGCCAAAAGGCGCAAACGGTCCCGGGCCAGGTAAGGTGGCACCCGTGGGAATACCGTGCGTGAGGCCGCAAAGTGATATGTTGTGTTACATGCTAGATCGGTGTGACTTAGGATCGGGGTCCTAACAGCTTTGGTATTAGAGCCTGACTGCCTGTAGGATTACCAAGCCAAACTGGTCGAAGTTGAGTCTAGAAATGCTTTAGTTATATAAGGGAATTGATTGTGGAAGGGAACGTAAGGCTCTTTTTACTCCTTTACCTTATGCCCTTCTGATCTAAGTCATCCTCTTCTCTTTTACGGGGATTAAGAACTAGGCTTTCTATTCTTTCTATCAGGTTCACGTGTTACTAGTCCATAGACTCTTATAGGATTGATAGTTTCAAGCCCCAGTTCAATTCCTACTACTTCCGTGTGTTGACAATTGATCTTAGAACCTTGATATTGTGATGTTGAGTGGTTATGCCACCATTTTGCAGGATGTCTCAAATATGTTTGAGCATTTACAGTCGTTATGCTGTCCGAGTCATCCCAGGTTTCTAAATAGTCTGATGCATTTGCAAATCCCTTCTTTCCGTTCTCGATGTTCCTTTGGGCTAGATTAACCACACTAATCGTCGAGTTGGGGTACTCCGTTGCCTCAGCGTATATGTTGAAGCCATTATTATGGCCCTAGGCGTCTTAGAGAACCACCCAGTAGTCTAGTAATGCTTTTATATTCCTAATGTGATGATTTTGGCCATCATTCTCGAAGGCATCTCGTGATGTTATTTAGTTAGTAGGAATTCTATTCCTGGGTTCTAGAACCTGAGATTCACCCTACTTACCTCCTGTTGATAGTGTTTGCTCGTTCCTTTAGGATATTAGTAACTTTGCGATAGTCCTCGAGGTTCGTGGTATTTTCCTCTTCCAAATACTATGAGCTACTTATGGCAGAAGTTCCTCGTTGAACCGAAAGATCGCAACCAGAGTGCTCTTGATGAGCTCTCGATTCTATGTTGTGACTCTGCCAGTTCTACCTTTCTGCATGGGTTATCCGGAAGAAATATGTTGAACTCGTTCGACATGCTAATCTATGCATCCACAACTCATAAAGTTATATGTTCCTTGAGTTGACCCTCCTCAGTTGTATTCCGACCCTAGTCTATCAATTGATAGTCAGGAATAGTTGTGCATTCGTGTTCATCGATGCCTATTATTCTTGTGGCCTGTCAAGCCGTTCTAGTTCAGAATGACCAGGAGAAACAAACTCCAGTACCTCATCCATTTCTAGGATTGGGTGAAAGTAGTTATATCCCACATATCAAAATGCCAATCCAGCTTTTGTTCTGTTCTACCCTGGAGTATTACCATCCTATGTCAAGAATGTCATGAGAATTGCACCACCTCTTATGAATTCTTGATTTAGTGATACTTCTTGCCATCATTATTCATTCCTCGGTTCTGTGTTGTTGTGACTGGAATGCCGACAGTGAACTGTGATGTGTGAAATCAATACTCCTAGCAACCCCGTTGCTTGGTAGTTAATGGACAATAATCTCATTCTTAGCGTGTTGGTTATTGAATCATCATTCTAAGATAGATTGTGCTACCTAGTCCTTATTTCTGGTGCACTCTTTGATCAATGAGTTAGGATTATTCAATCCCTTGCTTATTTGATCATATCGTCTTGCTCTGAAAACAAGATTGTTCTCGGTCTTAGTAACATATCGGTGGTTCGTGATTTTCCGAATATCTTCTCGGAAGTATTACTAGGTTGTTCCCTAACCGTTATGTTGAGTTCGTGATCAGGTTGGTTTCTTATGAACCACCCCTTCTCCAAGAATCTATGTTGGTTACCCCTGAACTAGTTGGATACGCTAAACAGCAACTTGGAGAGTTGGAAGATAAAAGCTTGCCTAGCTTAGTTCATTTTAGGGGATATCTTGTATGTGTGTTGAAGAAAGATGATATTTTCATCGATTGACCCTCGTGATCAGTTAATGGATCTATCATTTTATCCAATCTTTGATTTGAGTATGGTCTATCATCAAATCAAAGCAGAACCAACGATATGCGTAATGTTTTCTTACTCGTGGTTGTTCCCTCGATGCATACACCATTATATCTTTTGGGTCTAACCAATGCTATCACCTTGTTCACATAATTGTGGAACTCCACTTATATGGAAACCTGGACGAATTGTTGTTGAGCCCATCAGTAACATTGTTATCTTTTCCATGATTCGTGTTGAACATCCAGCTAATATTGGAAACTTTGTAACCATTGCCTTCATGTTGCGTTCATGAGGTATATGTTTGGTGCAAGAAGTGGCTTTCTCCAAGTTCACGTGCATTAGGTGCAAGTTGCCGTCGTGAATTCGAGAAAGTTAGTTTTGCTTCCTCTGGAATCATCCCAAGTCAGTCATGCACGTGCGAAGTATACTATGGCTTGACAGATTAGCTACCTCCATCCCATTGGTATTTCCTAGCACACCAAGCCATTGATTGATTGGTCCAAAGAAAAGAAGTTCATGCGCTAATCCTGAAGGGCCCGGACGGACATGCACAAGACTTCGTTATCTCAATGATGGTTCCCAATCAGAACTCGGCAGTGTTTTATTGCAAGACTACCATGTGATCATGCTTGTCTGGGACAACGTGTTCACATGTGTGTAGCAGAACCAGCTCATGTTTTGGAGCTTACTATCGTAGTTCATTTCCCAAGAATCTCGCAACTTCATCTCGTCGATTTGTGTTGCACACTTTCTTTTCAGACATGTTGTGTCTGAAGTATCCTATCACCAATCAGATCTGAATCTCAGGAAGATATTGTAACACCCACGATGCGGCTATATCTCCCACGTGTCGAGGCACGACTTAGAGGCATAACCGCATTGTGGTTTTGTCGCAAGAAGGGTCATCTTCACACAATCCCATGTAATGAACAAGAATGGGATAACGAGAGTAAAGCCTCTAATGGTAAAACAAGACCAGCAAAGCCACCCGAATGTGCCGACAAATCCCGATAGGAGCTGCACATATCTCGTTCTCAGGGCACACCGGATGGGCAAGACGTCGGGTTGGCATAGACCCTGGTTGCCCAGGGGGCGCCGGACATCGCCCAGTTTGGGCCAGCACTCGAAGGAGCACTGGTCCGGGGGTTTTAAATAAAGATGACCCTCGGGCTCGCGAAAACCCAAGGGAAAAGGCTTAGGTGGCAAATAGTAAAACCAAGGTTGGGCATTGCTGGAGGAGTTTTATTCAAGGCGAACTGTCAAGGGGGTCCCATAAATCACCCAACCACGTAAGGAACGCAAACTCAAGGAACATAATACTGGTATGACGGAAACTAGGGCGGCAAGAGTGGAACAAAACACCAGGCATAAGGCCGAGCCTTCCACCCTTTACCATATATATAGATGCATTAATTAAATAAGAGATATTGTGATATTCCAAAATATCCATGTTCCAACATGGAACCAACTTCAACTTCACCTGCAACTAGCAACGCTATAAGAAGGGCTGAGCAAAGCGGTAACTTAGCCAACAACGGCTTGCTAGGAAAGGATGGTTAGAGGCTTGACATGGCAATATGGGAGGCATGATATAGCAAGTGGTAGGTAGCGAAGCATGGCAATAGAGCGAACAACTAGCAAAGCAAAGATAGAAGTGATTTCGAGGGTATGGTCATCTTGCCTGCAAGGTTCTCAGAGTTGTCGAAAGCTTGATCCTCGTAAGCGTACTCAACAGGTTCCTCGTTCACGAACTCGTCTCCCGGCTCTACCCAAAACAATAACACAAGCAACGGAACCACAATCAATCACGGGAAATGCACAAGCAACATGATGCAAAACATGTATGATATGCGTGCTCCGGAGGAAAAATGATGAACAAGGCAGTAACTTGGAAAACCAAGCATGCCACTGGAAAGATGAGATGATTTCGGTCGAAATCGATATAAAGATCACCGGAAACGGATGCACGGTTTGCAAATGGCAATCAAAACAAGAATGTCACGAATCTGTGATTAACAGCATGATAGCACATAGAATGCAACAAGTAACAATGCTACAGCATTCCAACATAGCAAAAAAGCATATGGCAGTAATCTACAGGTGATTCTTGACAAAAGATGAACACTGAGCTACGGCTAGATCACAACACAACAGGTTCAAACAAGCATGGCAATAGTGCAAAAGATATCAGGTTCACAGACCGTGAAATTACTGGACATGGCTGAAATAGCATCAGGTAGCAATGTTCAGAGCACGAAATCAACATGCTACAGGAACTTAACTTAGCAAAACAAGTCATGGCATGAATCTACTAAATGCATATGACAAAAGTCCCTTACTTACCATAAGCCAAAAGGACCAGAAGATATGATGGCAACCATGTAAACATAGCAAGTTTCGTTAACAGGTTTCAGACTTAGCAGAAAACAGAGAATGGCAGAATCAATAATATGAAGGCATCTTTGTGAGCTTGATGCACTCATCACAAAGCAATGTATAACAAAAAAAGCACACCTACAGCAAGATGGCATATTTAGGAAGCTATCCATGGCAATATCAAGTACATAGCATGTATGAAACAACTACAACAACCTTCGCAAAATTGAATATCATGTTAAGAATCTGCCAGAAATATTTTATAGCAAAAGTAGAGCAAGATTGAGTCATTCTATGGCACTCCACAATTGCAAACAAGGGCATGAATGGATCAATTACAACAATATCTACAAAACATCCTTATTGAACATCTCCAAAAGGAGCATGGATCTCTCTGTAGCCACATGGGTACATAGCAACAAAATAACAGCAGTCACAGACTGTAAAATTACTAGTCTCTGAAATCAGAAACATCATGAGGCCTAGTTTGCATGCTTGTGCTAGTCACCGCAGAGATCACAAAAATACATGGCATACACCTCTGTAAGGATGGCATGGCATACATCAAAACACATGTAGAGCTCATGCCCATAAGATGCACAGATTAAATGCAACAAAAATAACAAATCCTCAAGTTCTGATAAGTAACAGCAGATAACAGCAACTAGCACTCTTGCACCAGAGATTTGGGCATCAAGATAGACTCAAATGAACATGGTGCAATGGAACAATATGAAGAACATCTCGAGACAAACGTTTTGATATATTACACGCACTAAACGGAGCTATATGCAGTGAGTTATGATGCAATGAATAGAGGCATGTATTGTAAAATCTTCAGGACTTGAGAGATATTTTGGAATGGGGGAAAGTCAACCGAAAGTGGAACTGGATCGGGCTCTGGCGCTCGCCGGCGATGGAGCTGGCCGGAGCAGTGGGGAGACGGCGGCCGGCGGCGTTGGAGAGGAAGGAGAGGCGAGGGAGAGGAGCCGGAGCTCGGGGCGGCGACGGGCGCGACAGTCAGCGAGAAGGAGCGCAGCGGTCGGCGAC